>NC_140940.1:143523265-143688265 GCF_014529385.1 Adiantum capillus-veneris | reverse complement strand
TCTTGAGACTGTGAGAACAAGCAAAGAAATAAAAATTATTTCTGGATAATTAACCCTAAACCATAGTGACATAGGTTTAATTTTGTTATTTGCGAGCATGGCCATCGTACACCTACTCTACTCAGGTTCCTCCATCAGTCGTAGATCCAGATCTACAACGGGCTCTCTCTTTACGAGACTAGTACCTCCGTTCGACGGAGGGATTGTTTGGCTGCTACACTCTATAGCAGCTTGCGATACGGTCTGTCTCCGTAGTCCACACCATGGGGAGTCAAGGAGGGATTCCTTACATCTAGAGCCTCGCACCGACGGCACCTCAGTATACGACCCCTTCTTATCATTCTACTCCTCTTCCATCGCAGGGTTCCACTCCCATGGAATCGCAGGGTCCCCCTCCCATGGAATCTCAGGGTCCTATGCCACTCCATTCAGCTCTTGCTTTGCCAAAACAACGCTGACGTACTTCCTCTAGCAACGTGCGTCGACGCTCGTCTCAAGGCAGCGAGCGCCGAGAGAGACAAAGTGGAGGTGGATTTTGTGACTTCTCTTGTTTTGGTAGTGGCGGGGAAACGGAGTCTTCTATTTCAGAGCGAGCCACCCTTGACGCAGAGGACGAGGATACTGACACGATCGTGCCAGACACGCATGGGTACTACTACAGGGTAAAATATGACAGGGAGGTAAACTTTGGTACAACACAGGGCAAGGCATTCTCACGCCATCTTGGTATTCTTATACATTCGATGTATAAAAATTGTTTTGTAAAGTTTAGAGACCAACTGTCCGATCATGCATCCTACATTGAGGACGCGCTGCATGCTAGATTTACAAATGCCCCCGATCAATGTTTTTCACAACAGTGGTTGGAGGACTACATAAAAACATTTTTAAAAAACAAGCAGTCCAGTGTACGGCGTGCAACAGCCAACCAGGTTAGAGACCTAGACAGGAGCTATCGTGGTGGCAACATGATAGATGCGGAGTTGGAGTGAGCAATGCAAGAAAAGAGCGATCAGGATGCGACAGGCTCATGCTACACACAACAACACAAAGCTCACGCCAGACAAACTCCCACGCACTATGGCTCGGGAGGCAAGGAAGCCTAGAAGGATAAATATGTAAGATTGATTAAATTACAACCTAAATCGGGGATTATAAAGATTATAGTTGATGATTTGTTATTGTTATTGTTAACTTAGGAAAATATCACTCTTACTTAGCCAACCAGAGAGATGGTTAAGTACCGAGAGCGACATACAAAATTTGATACTTGACAATGGTTGTTCGAGAACAACCACATCTCGCGTGAGCAATTTCACGCAACGGTTGGATCACTACAAGCGGTAAGTTTAAACAAGTAATTTGTATCAATTGTTTTGATTAGTCGATAATTGTTTAATTTGATATGGGTTTATGTTGAGTCAAGGTGATCAAACATACGTGGCTCTGGACGATGACAAGAACGAGGAGGAATAAATAGAAAAATATTTATCCAAACTTTCGTAAAGTCCCAATGTGGCACAATGTATATACAACTATTTATATTTTATTTATAACTTTTTTAAATAGTTGATCTTCTACACATTAAATTGTCAAGATAAAGTAAATTCAATTTCAATTCTTTGGTTTTTTTGTATACTCTTCACCAATTGATGTTTCACTGTTTTATGTAAGTAAAAAATAAAGGTGCTCATTTGTAGGTGGCCCAAATAAGCACCTTTATTTTTTAATGTATTTAGCGATAATTAATGCGGTAATATCAACGACAACTGACGCGATAATAAGATCAAGTATATTACCACAACTATTGCTTTTAAACCACTACCGTGATTTGAGCCACGGTTATTGTTGTGCATGTAATTTTTTCTCTCCATTTTCCTTTGTTTTTCCGCGGCAATGCTAGCGGTTATAAACTACTCCTCTTATAGTGACCTATGTAGCTCACGATGAGAACAAGGAAGAGGATAAAGAGGATTAAGCTGTAGATAAAAATTTGTTGTATTCTCCTCTTTTGCAAGTGCAGACGTGGCACAAAAAACCCTCATATTTTGTATATAAAACTCAATTTGGCTTTATTTATAGTTTTTCAAGTATTAGTTTTTCGCCTCAAATTATTAAGATAAGATATAATATGTATTTTGAAAGTTTATTATCATTTTCTTTTAAATTTCAAAAAACAATTGATATTTCATATGTTCTATACAAATAAAAAATAAAGATGCTCATTTGGGCCATCCAATTTTGGGTGGCCCAAATGAACATCTTTATTTTTTTCAAGCCGTATAATGATAATAACCACAATAAAAGACACAATAATAGTTACAGATATTATTGTGCACATTATCATAAAACCATTACCACGTCTATTTTTGTCATTGTTATTGCGAATGCTAAATTCTTTCTATTTTTCTCTTATAAACCTTGGCAATACTAACAATTGTGGTTCCTCTTATAGTGTGAAAGAAATCCAAAGGGCTAGTGCTATTGATAACAGAGCCCAAGCTACTACCAAAGGGCAACAATATCCAGACTGTCTAGTAGCCTTCAAATTTCATGGTCATTTTTTATGAATGTGAAAAGTTATGAATTGAGAATTTTGTTTATTAACATTGTAATCACAAAAGAAACGTGTGATTACATGAATATGAAATTGCTACATAAAAGCAAAGTGAAGCTAAAAAGTAGAAACCACACACTACAAGAGGTCACTTAAATTTTGGGCGCCAAATTACCGGCGTCAATAGCGGACGTTGATAAATGTGTAGGTAAGTATGGAGGGAGATGGAGTTTTTTTAAAAATCCAATTTTAAATTTCCGACGCATGCCTTCCGATGTATTTTTCAATGCCTATTTTGATGCACTTTTCGACGCCTGTACGAATGCTTTTTTCGACGCCTATAGCGATGCATTTTTGCAGGTTCAAGGACGTTTACAACACCTTTTCTTGCTCAAATAGGTCGCATGTGAGTGCTTGAACTTTTAATGCATATTAAATTTATTTAAATTAATTTGTATATTGATTTAAAAAAAATTCATTCTTTAAACTTTCAATGCTTTAAAAGAAATTATGGTTTGTGTTGTGAAATTTCGTTTTGAATTATAAAGAAATTTAGTTTTGGTTTATGACAAAATCTTGTTTTGAAGAAATTTCATTTTGAATTATGTCGTTTTTGAAATTATGCGATTGATGAGGTTTAGGTTTTAGGTTTCGGTTAGCTTTAGTTTAGGTTATATGTTAAGTTAGGGTATATATAGGTTATATGTTAAGTTATAAGTTAAGTTATACGTTAAGTTACGTTACGTTAGGTTAGCTTATAGGACGTTAATTATGTTAGGTTAGCTTATAGGTTAGGTTTAAATTAAAAGTTAAATTAAGTTATAAGTTAAGTTATAGGTTATAGGATAGGTTAGCTAGATTATAGGTCAGGTTTAAGCAATAAGTTAGGTTATAGGTTAGGTTAGGATAGGTTATACGTTGTACGTAAAAAGTTAGGCTAGGTTATATGTTAAGTTAACTCATGTTTAGGTTATAGATGGACATTGTGTTTGGACAGTTAAAACTTATGTACTTTTATGTTAATCTAAACACTTATCGGTGAAACGTCCAAACACGACCATCGAAAGTGTCTAAACCATAACCCTCTAACCCTATTAGCATACTGAAATGGTCAAGCGCTACACTAATTCGATTTGGAGCGACCAAATCAAAAGTTGCCAAACCTAAGCGGATTAACATAGCATACACTAACGCTCCAAATATAGTAATGTATTAGCAGCCAAAACAAAAGTCGCTAATCTAAAGTCCATAATCCTTAGCAGCTATCCCTAATTAAGCAGACAAAATGTCCTAACTATACCCTAATATTTTTTAGAGCGCTTTACCTTAGCGGCTTTACATATTGTGCTCTAACCGTCCGAACATTGTGTGCCATCTATCAGCGGCCAAACCAGAATCCATAGAACCCTAAGCGGTGCCGCTAGCCCTAAGTAGATTGAAATGGAAAAACACTACACTAATCCAATTTGGAGCGGCAAAACCTAGACAACTTTACACCCTAACACTCCAAAATACGGCCATCTATTAACAACTAAATCAACACTAGTCCTAAGACGCTAACCCTAGGTGGCTAGCCCTAAGCAGATTGAAATGACTAATTGCTATCCTAAACCAATTTGGAGCAGCCTCACCTAAGCGGCTTTACACACCATACCATAAGTTCTAACTGTCCGAACACAACGTCCATCTATTAGTGGTGAAACAAAGATGACTTCTGTACTTATAAAAACGCACACTGACTTTGGTCAGGTTAAGTTATAGGTTAGGTTTAGGTTATAGGTTAGGCTAGGTTAGGTTTAGGTTAGAAAAAACGCACGGACTTCGAAGATGACTCGTGTACTTCCAAAAACGCAAATAGACTGCGGTTAGGTTAGCCTATAGGTTAGGTTTAGGTTATAGGTTATGTTAGGTTAGGTTAGGTTTAGGTTATAAGTTAGGTGAGATTATAGGTTAGGTTAGAGCTAGCGACAAATTAATAGTAGAAAAAACGCAAATGGACTTCGAAGATGACTCGTGTACTTCTAAAAATACAAACGGACTTCGATTAGGTTAGGTTATAGGTTAGGTTACTTTAGGTTTACATTATAGGTTAGGTTAGATTATAAGTTAGAACTAGCGGCAAATAGTAGAAAAAACGCAAACGGACTTCAAGAATGACTCGTGTACTTCAAAAAACGCAAACGGACTTCGGTAAGGTTTTGTTATAGGTGAAGTTATAGGTTAGGTTTAATTTGGTTATAGTTTAGGTTATAAGTTAGGTTAGGTGCACACAAACTTCAAAAACACTATATAGTCATTGACCGTGTGGTCCTAATCTCCGTGAACCTCTAGACTGAGGTGTGCGGCGATCGGACATGGCTAGAGAATGTGAGATTGTTAGAGCTCAAGCTAGCAACAAATAGTTGAAAAAAATGCAATCGGACTTCCAAAGTGCACATAGACTTCAAGAACCTTAATATATAGTAATTGACCAATAAAGACGAGATAATTACCCTGTGGTCCTAATCTTTGTGCACCTCTAGACCGAGGTGTGCGGGGATCGGGCTTGGCTAGAGAATGTGAGGTTGTTAGAGCTAGCAACAAATAGTTGAAAAAACGCAATCGGACTTCCAAAGTGCACACAGACTTCAAGAACTTTAATATATAGTCATTGACCAATAAAGACAAGATTATTACCCTATGGTCCTAATCTCCGTGCACCTCTAGATCAAGGTGTGCGGGGATCATGCCTGGCTAGAGAATGTGAGGTTATCATGTATTGTCATGTACCTAGTAGTGTGTAGTTATAACAACTAGAGTGTTTTAATTATTTTTTGCATCATTGGTAGATAAAGTATGGAAGATAGGATGGCGTATCCTTATGCGCATTGCAAGCATCAAATCTTTCAAAAACAAAAAATCTACCACCAACACATATGCAATCACGATCTCTTTTCGATTGAGCAACTACAAGACATGCGTTATCGATCTCATGGTCTAGAGACTAAAGGTCAAACTCTGCAAGTAGATATTGCTCCAACTTTATCCCAGAGAAGATGGTTTTCAAACGAGCAGCCATCGACTGAGTCCTCCCAACCAATACCTGATGTGGCATTTCAAGAAGTAGAGATGGAGCAGATATTGGATGCGTTCTTTGACATGGATCCCATCATTGAAAACATAGAAGAGGACAACATTGAACGCAATACTACGGACCAACCTCAGTTATCCCCTTCATATTGACAGCATGATAGAAATGATAAAGAGGGTGAGATAATGTAAAGTCTTGCACGTATGCCGCTTTACAGTAGTGCAAAAATCTCAGTTCTCCCTACCGCATTGCCAATGCTTAATTGCAGTCTGTCTACGGTTGGTCTGACCCCTCAGTCACATAGATTTTCAGGTAAATACATTGTATCCTAAGCATGATAAAGTGCAAATTACAATTCAATAATGTGATCAAGGGGCTGACTTGTTCATGTAATGACAGGTTGCTCAATGAGAAAATCTTGCTAAAAGGGTATGCCCCCTACCCGTCAAGCCGCTAAAAAGCTTCTTAGTATTAATTTGGGCTTGGATTATCACAAAATACATCCATGTCCTAATGATTGTATACTTTTTCACAATGAGTATGCAAATTTGGAACAGTGTCCCAATTGTGGATCAAATAGGTACATGGAGGACACACAAGGAAAATTTATCCCTGCAAAGGTCCTTCTACACTTTCCTACCATTCCAAGAATAAAGAGCATGTTCAGATGCAAGTCCATAGCCACTTTGATGACATGGCACTCAAATACTAGATCGACAGATGATATGATGCGGATACCTGCTGACTCTTGTTCACGGAAGCACATAGAGGAAAGTTGGCCTACATTTAAGAACGAGCCTCGATGTATCCGCTTTGGTCTGGCAATGGATGGAGTAAATCCATTTGGATTACGAAGTTCGTCATGGAGTAGGTGGACTATTTGTCTGGTTAATTATAATCTTCCACCATGGCTAGCTATCAAGAAGGGCCATCTGTTGTTGTCAAATAATCTTCCCAGGAAAGTACAAAGCAAAGAACATGAACATCTATCTGGCACCACTTATAGAAGAGCTAGAAATCTTGTGGACAGGAATCGATGTGGTTGATATGTCCCCAACCAATCGGACGATGGAATGTACATGTGCAAGGCATTCTCATGTGGACTATGCATGATTGACTAGGCTTCAATGAGTGCTCAGGTAAGTGCCTTTAAAACCCTCACACACATGTGATTCCTGGCTATGCCAATGCTTTTATATTTGAATTTTGTGATGTTTCAAGCTTGAGTTACTTGGGCAATCATGCATGTTTAAAATGTGGTCCTTGACTTGGCTTTCGCCGCTCTGAGCATTTGAGCAAGACAGTTTACAAGGAGCATGGTAGATTTTTGCCTGAAGGACATGAGCTACGTGGACCAAACATATGCAAACATGACATGCATCCACTGAAAGCGAGTGATTGGAAAAACATGTGGCTAGAGAGGGGAGATTGGATGCCACCTAGAATGAAAAGACTTTCAATTTTCCACGAACTCCTGTACTGGAGTGACCTGCTGATTAATCATTTGCTCGACCCAATGCACATCTTCAATAATGTGAGGGAGATCATATGGAAAACCATCACTGGAAAAAGGGAGAGCAAGGCCCAAAGAGATGACCTGCAGGCTGTGGGTCGAATGCCAGAGATGTGGCCTCGACTTAAACCCAATGGAAATTTTGCTATACCAAAAGGTCCATGGGTTTTGAGTCGTGCAGAAGAGCAATAAGTGAAGAAGACTATATCTTCATTCAAGACTTACACAGAGTGCATGCGATGTTTGAAAATGGCTTTTACGAGAGATGACAATTTCAGTGGTCTTAAGTCCTACGAGTGGCACAAACTTTTACACTTCATCTTACCAATTTCCATAAAGGGTTGTTTGACAGATGCCTTTAGAAGAACAATCTACAAAATCAGTGAGTTGGTACGTTGGATCAATTTAAAAGAGATAAGAGAAGACAACATCGATGTAGCACGCTTAAATGCTATTGAAGCAGTGTGCATGGTGGAGAAATACTTTCCAACAAACATTCTTACCATCCAAATGCATGTCATCGATGAAGTTGCAGTTGCTGGGGTGGTCCATAGCAGGTGGATGTTCTTCTTGGAGAGATTTATGAAGACTTTAAAGGGGTTTGTTTGTCAAAGGGCTCGCCCTGAGGGTAGCATGGCCGAAGGATGGCTTGTACAAGAGTCTTGTACTCATCATTGAATTTTTGGTCTCAATTGATCAAAAGATGCCCCAAGTGTGGACTACGGAGGTCAACGTCAAGGTGACAGGGGACAAGCCGCAGTGACAAGGCATCGTTAGGAAGATGGACATCACAATGCAAGAAAAGATTATTGAGATTTTTTCTTCTCAACTCAGACATCATGCAAAAGTGGCTAGAGAGGTACGAAGGGAAAAAGCAACAATGCTTGACAGATCGCCTGCAATTCAAGCACACCCGTGCCATTAAAAACCTTCCTTTTCCAGATCATCTTCAAACATTTCCCGACTTTCCAACTGTACGGTGGCTAGATGCGATAGTCTCAGAGGCAAAGAGGAATGGAGTGTTGATTATTGAAGAGGAAGAGGAGATGTCAAGGGGTTGTGATTGACATGTATATTTTTAGAACTTCCTTTTTGAGCTCCACATGATCACATTGCTTTAATAACTTTTAGTCTGATTCAATTTTGTGACTGCAGTATCACAAATATGGAGCTTTGTGGTTGCATGGGAAACACTTCAAAGTGCAACGGATTGACAAACAAAGGGTCACTTTTGACAGTGGTGTTAGGGCAAGCTTCATCCAAGAAAGTAGGAGTAGTGCCACGGATGAGAGCACAGAGACTAGCCAACTTGAATCCTTTGGCTACATCCAATCTTGAAGATTAGCTTTAGAAAGTTTGATATGTTTATCTTTGATGTCAAGTGGTTCAAAGTTATTACCAACGGCCCTAATGAAATTGTGCGTAAAGAAAGAGTGGATTGATTCAAGTGAACTCTAGGCGGGTGTGGACAGATGCGCGGGATACATTCGTACTTTCGCATCATTGTGAACAAGTTGTGTTCACACACAATCCACTATGGATAAAAAAATGATGAGCATTATCTGTCTAAACCCTGCTGGCTCTATGTTGTTCAAGTTGCTCCATGGAGCAAGCAAGTGTGTGAAGGATTGGATGTTGAGGTCGAATAGGTGATTCATGAACAAAGCGCAGCACCGACGAAAACTTTAAGTTTAGATTTTGGGGTGGATGTCAGTAGTGAGCAATTGTCTAAACCTAGAGAGAGGTGTCAAATACTGAAGCTGATGCAGAGAGCGACGAAGAAGTAGAGTTCGATGATGAAGATGCAGAAGTACAGATTGAGATAGACATCTTTAGTGCATCAGATCTCATAGAAGATGAGAGATTAACTAATGATTTTTTCTAGGAACTCTTTTGTAAAACTCTTTTAATTAGTCTACAATACACTTTAGATTCATTCATTTGTGTTGTAGCTTAGTTTATTTGTTATTTGTATTGATTAAGCGTTTCTTCTATAACTAACGTATTTTGTGGGTGTTATTTGTGTATGATTAGCCATGACCGATGACGAGAAGCCATACTCTCCTAGTTTTTAGTTTTCTTGTCACTCCGGTCAGCATGTCACACGAGCAGATGAGCTCGTTTTTGTCTCAGTTCACACCAGAGCAGATCGTGATGGCACATCACCTTTCGGTAGCAGGTCCCTCTAGACCTACTACGAGCGACCCTATGCCCGAGACTAGTGTGGTCCCTACACTGAGCGGCCCCAAACCTCAATCTAGTGTGCCCCCTACGCCTAGGACTTGTGTGCCTCCTACACCGACGAGTGGTTCATCCTCAAGACGAGGTAGGCATCATGCTGGAGGCGGTGGTTGTTGTGGTAGCGGTTCTACCGATATATCCACACCACCGAGAGAGCGTCCACCACTCTCTTCAGTAGATAGTTTTCCGATTGGCACACCACATACACCTTGGGAATCACATAAGCATGATCCTAGCAAGGTGTACAAGAGCAGGGATGGGTCTGTTGTGGCAGATAGGGTCGGAAAGGCCGTGCGACAGAGGATTCGATAGCTTTGTACCATTCAGTTTGGTCACTTTGTGATGGAGGTTTGGGATAATTTCGATCTTGAAAGAAAGAATTACATCGTTGAGGCCATTCACAAAGAGTACAGACCGGCAGAGGGATATGATCCAGTCTCAAATCCCTAAATTTTGAGCGTAGCGAAGGCCACAATGTCACACCGTCGGTCAGAGGCAAGAGACAGGTACAATGCCGGCAGTCCAAAGCTGGCATGGTTGAATGCAGAGGAGTGGAGGAGGATTGCACAAGAGACACAAGACAATCCTGATAGATTTCAGCAGCAGAGAGATGCGGCTCGAGCACGTTTGGAGTCTGCTGGAGCGTCACATCTTGGGAGTGGAAGCTACGACATGCTTCGATATGAGTTTGTAAGTAATATACGTATGCTTTAAATTATTAAAAATATATATTTAATTTGAAGATTTATCTAATGATTAAATCATAATTTTGCATGATTCAGTTGCCGTGAAACGCCCTTCGACACGCCAAGAGGAGAAGTATCGGTACAAGCATGGACTTGTGGCCCTTTTGACCCAGCTGCAGGAGGAGGGAGAGGACGCAACTGGGAGGCATTACCATGAGGATCTTCTTGATACAGTTTTACCCAGTCATCTTTATACAGTCTTCTTGATAAAATCTTTTTTGTAGTTGTGGTCTCACTATGAAAATCTCTAAGTGTTTACCGCATTGTTTTATCGCATTTTGTAGAGAGAAGGTGTAAATTCAATTAGAGAAACAAGAGAGAGGAGAGCGGGGTTTTTTTTGTGTGTTTAAAGGATTACCATGACTTTCTCTGCTGTTATTACCGTGGTTATTACCACAGTTATTACCACGCTTATTACCGTTGTTATATCCGACAGCCAAATTTAGCGCCTAAACTTTCAAATTCTGGCTTAACCCCTCTCCCACCCCCACCCCCATTAAAATTTTGGTGTTTCCCTCCTCTCAATAAAATTAAAGAATATTGCATATAATTTTCAAATTTAAAAAAGAAGAGAAAGAAAGAGAGAGAGAGAGAGAGAGAGAGAGAGAGAGGGGGGGGGGGGGAGAAGGAGGCGGGGGATATAAGATTACACTTGGTTACAACTAAAATAATCATTGTCAATTGATTAACATAATTGAGCATATTCTCAAATCTAAAGAGAGGAAGAGGAGGGAAAGAGAGATGAATGGATTACAAGACCAAACAACTTCATAACTGCAAAATGTTTATGAATCATATTCCAAAAGATCTCTACATGAAGCATCATCCAATTCTAAGCCCATGGCTCCTAAATCAATAAAGAGAGAAATGAAATTGTCATTGTGTGGATGCATTTCCAGCTTCATCATCTTCAAGTTCATCATCCTCCATCTCATCATCTTCATCCTCATGACAATCATCCTTGCTAAGACTTGCTGCCGCCGGACTTGATTCATCGACCTCCCTCTCTTTTGTTTCCACCTCATCCAAAGTCGGAGGTGGAAGAGGGTCGAAAATAGTCTCCACTTCATTAGTGGAAACAATGGTTCTCCCCTAAGGTGTTACGGGAATTACGAACCAAAGTTTTGGTTGGTGGATTGTTGGGATATAGATGACCTATAAAATAGAAGCTCAAAGTGAGTAACATTGGTATAACTAATGCTACAAGCAAATAAGAATAAAGAAGGTACATATCACTCACCTACTCACAATTGCGCGGTAAAACTAAATTGTCATACCTCTCTGTGTGATGCACACTAGAGTCCACCATGTAGAGGCCATTCTCATGTCGTCTAGACACATTTGCAAACCACTTGCACTTGAAGATGAAGGTATGAAAGGTTCTAAAATTAACCTTTAGAATTAACCTTTAGTATCCTTTCAATAGCTCCGCAGTACCTGGCTTCATCACCGTCTGTGTCAAAGTTGCCCATGATGGCACAATCCATGGTGGTTTTACGCTCGTCAATGTGGCACGTACGAAAGTGACGACCCTTGGACCACACAGAGTTAAAGGAAAGGCATTACATACAAAATAGAAAAATATATTAATTTATCAAATACATATTAAAGATAATTTCAAGAAATAGCGTTACAATATTGTTTAGGTATAATGATTACTCTACCTTTGGTACGCAGCCTCATGCATACTCCCATTCTTTGTTGGTGATGTCTTCTCCACGCGCTTTTGCCTCGGTCATTCTCTCATGAATACACTCTGCACTAATGAGATCTGGGAAACATGCAAGGTGTCTAGGCCTTAGGGGTGCCCTCCTTCCTCCATGTGCTTGTTTCCATGCTTCCCTCTCTTGCAAACGCTTTGCCTTTGCCATTGTCCACAAGTCCACCCACTTGGTCATAATCTTTGCATTGAGAATGCAAAAGTTATCGACCACTCCAGATAGATTCATATCCATGCTAAGTAGTTTCCCCTTTCCACTTGGCAAGTGTGAAGTCATCCTTGCATCTTCCTCGTCTGACCACATGCGAGGCATTGAAGGATCAACTTGTGCCAAATACTCTGATATGTAAACAAATCCACCCTTTGGCCATACATGCCTCTGGTTGAGACCGTAGCCGCACAAAATATTTAAGAGTCTTTAAAAACCTCTCTAAGAAGAACATCCATTGTGCATGCACTACTCCACATATAGCTATCTCCTCCACCACATGAACCAAGAGGTGAATTTGACTAAGAAGGACCAATCGAGTAAATGCATCTTCAATGGAGCACACAATTTCTGTTGCTAGTCTTTGAGCAGCAGAGATAGCATCTATTTCGATTTCCTTGGAGCCCAAAAATCTGCAAGAAAACACACAAGGATACACTAAGTGCTAGTTGAAATTATTGTGTACATAAAAAAGGTGTAGTTGAGTGGAGTCTTGTGGTGTACCCAGCTCTCCTAGTTTGAAAATAGAATCCCTGAATTTCTTGTCCCGACATATACACATACTCACCGGCAGAATGAACTACAATGTAAATCAGGGAAAGGGAAAGTGAGTCATAGTCATACACACAAACTATAGATAGAATAGAGAGTATGAAGATTACTTGAAGCATCTTGTGCCAATCATGGGACTTCAACCCATACAATTGAACGCTTCCACCCTTCTTTGCTTTTGTGAAAACTCCCTGTAGCGACCTCATGTATCCTGTTGGTGTGCAAATAGAGGCAATGGTACCCTTCATGTAACATTTAATGGTCTAGTAACTTGTGTGTAGCGGAAAATAGCATGAACATAGTGAGCATTTCATTAGAATAGATTCCTAATGAGACTAACAAGGGTGGAGAGAGAAACTAAAAGTATAACACCTAGTTAGATAGCATGAACAATACTTCAAAAGAGAGAGAAATTAAGCAATTGACAATAGTTGAGAATCGGATTTGCATGGAGCTTTGCATGGAGCCGGTCCCCCCTCCAAAAGGCTTTGTATTATGGTTTCTCCCATCAAGAGAGACATTTTACAAGACAATTCTTTGTGTTCCTTCACTACTATCTAGTGCTATGAAGATGGAAACTTCAAGCACTAAGCACAACACTTATTAAACACAACATCGATTCCCTCACGGTCTCAGACCCAAGACCTCACACACCCTCGAAGATGGTGAGAGCTAGCGGGGTATGAGAGTAGATTGAGAGGAAGAAGGAGTATTCTTACAAGAAAGATATACATCTCCTCACATAATCACTCATATTAGCATAGCTTAGATTAGTAATTAGCATGGTAGAGGAGATGAGCATGCATTGAAGCTTGGATCTTGGTTGGATTTGCATCATAAAGCCAAGAGTTATTGGTGTAGGCCTCCCTTCTCACAAGCTTGGAGTAGGTAGTAAGCTTTCCATTAAAGCTTGAGAAGGAGAGAGAGAGAGTCTTCTTGCTTCACACATTGATTGTGTGAGTGTGTAAGTGAATAATGCCTTGAGAAAATCAGCTCCCTCTCTCTCTTGGTCGATCCCCCTTACTAATTGCTCATGCTACAGCCCTATTGGACCTCCCCAAGCCTAGCCAATGGAAATTAAGCAGCATAAGCGATAGCCTTCTGACATGTGTCGCCTTTCCCCTTTTGTGAGAGCTTTAGGTAATTACTTAATTCAACTAAACTCTCATTGGACCCCTTTGCCTCCTGGCCAATAGGAATCAGACAAGCCATTGGGCTGATGAATGCTCATTGGACCCCTTGGGAGACTGTCCAATAGTATTCTAGAGAGCTTAATTCTTATTGGTTCTTTTGTTAGTGTTTTTAAATGAATTATACTAGATTTACTCTAGCCTAATTCTCATTGGTCCACCTCCAAGGACATCCAATAGGAATTGAGTACACCTTGTGGGCATCTAGGCTAGGGAGCTGACATGTGTCCCTCATTCCCTTTGTGTAAAGGGAGCTTGTGTGTGTGTGAGAGTTTCTCTCTCATCTCCTACTTCTAGGGCTCGTCCCCTCCTATGTAGGGATGGTTGAAGACTTTTGGGACACACACAAAGCATCCAATTTCCCTAGGCTTTTGACCTTTGGACACAACTTTTGAATTTTGGAACCTTAGCATTTTGGAAGTCTTAATGGGCTGAACCTTAGGGTCTTTTGTGCCCATTTTTGCACATAGATCTTTTGTAGATGGCCCCCCCTTTGGATCCCTATTTTCCCTCCTTTGGATCCCTACTGCCAGTCTGCTAACTTAACCAATATTCTAACTTTTTCTCCCCTAGCACTTCCCCATATTAAATGATCAGTTTAACATGAGAAAATCATTTAGGAGAATTAGATATTGATTATTATGATATTGAAATCATAGTCGTCCTCGACTATGGGTTAGAGAAGATAAAGCATATTCATTAGTCCTTTTCCTAGCGGGTAGAGGATCCCTATTTTACCCTACGACATCATTCCAGAATGGATGACTAGTCCATTTGGAGCTTGAGAGCCTAAGCTACCGCAAGCATGTCTGCACATTAGTCCTATCAATCTTCCATAGTAGAGTGACTAGCTCTACTTGGTGTTTGGGACACTTCGTCTCCGCAAACTTGATCTAAGCATGCATACTACTTCATTTTTGTGCACAATAAAGAAAAAGAGAGTCTTATAAGACAAAAACTTTGTTTATTTTTATCATTTGTACATTTGCTTACTCTTGGGAAGCATTGTAAGCATTGATAAGGTTTAGGTTATCCTTTAATTGTATGCCTTGCATCCGTCTAGCATCTTCAAAAGGATAATTCTTAAAATCAATAAGATATCATTGGATAGTCTTACCGCCTCTTAGTACCTTGTCTTCATGTCAAAGAATGGACTCCGGCTACAACAACTCTTCTTGGTCCTCGATCTCCGCTGAGTCTTCAATAGTAGGTTCTTAAGGTGGCTCTCCTTTGTAAGGCTTTAATAGGCTCACATGAAAAGCATTGTGTATGAGCCAATGGCTAGGCAACTTGAGTTGATAGGTCATCTCATTGATTGGCCTAAGAATATGGAAGGGACCATAGTACCTTTTTGCTAACTTAGCATAGTACTTTTGGTGTCCCGTAGGATTCTTGCATGTCGTGTGCCTTAATCAAGCCTTGGGAAATTTTAATAAGACCCAATCGTTTTCTTTAAAGGCTTGGCTCTTCTGTGCTTGTCAGCAGTAGCCTTTTGCCTTTGCTGTGAGATAGAGATAGCATACTTAATCTTTTGGAAAGATTCTTGTAGGTCTCTGCTATACTCATCTGCAGCGAAGATCTTCCCGTGTACCTTAAGTAGAAAGGGACTTTTTGATCTTCCATCTATTACCTCAAAAGGTGCTTTTCCCGTGGAAGTATGTACAGTGTTATTGTAGGCATACTCCACTAAGGGTAAGTACTTCTCCCATTGGGATCTTTGATCTACTTCCGTTACATAGGCTTTTAGTAGATCAAGAATTGTTAGGTCAGCTATTTCACTTTGGCCATCCGTTTGCGGGTGATAGGCCAAAGAGGAAATTTAGGCTTGTTCCTAAATTCTCAAAGAGACCCTTCCAGAAATTACTGGTCATTCTAGGATCTCTATCCAGCACTACGGACATTGGCAAGCCATGGTACTTGAAGATTTGTGAAATGAAGAGGGTTGCCATTTGATGGGCTTTGATAGTCTTTTTGACGGGTATAAAATGAGCTTATTTATTGAACCTGTCTACTATCGTCCATATTCCCGTATTCCCATGGATAGACTTAGGCAATCCAAAGATAAAATCCATGGATATGCTCTCCCATGGTGAATTAGGGATTGGCAAAGGTTGAAGCAATCCAGGTTGCTTCCCTCTATCAAACTTCATCTTTTGGCATACCACACATTTAGAAACATACTCCTGTATGTTTGCTTTCATGCTAGGCCAATAGAAATATGTTTCAATCCCCTTTAGAGTAGACTAAATCCCTCGATGCCCTGCATAAGGAGGAGCATGAGATTCATACATTACTTTCTCACATAGTGAGCTAGTAATGCATAGTCTATTGCTGTAGAGAAGATAACCATCTTGTAAAGTAAATGGTTCCTCTTTCTTCCCTAGTGCAAAGGCTGAAATCACATCTCTAAAATCGGGATCAATAGCATACTCATATATCATAGAAGATAGATCATTGTGAGTTGCTATGGAAACCGCATTCACTCTCGGCCGTCTTGAGAGTGCATCGGCCATTTGATTATGCTTGCCAACAATGTGAGCAATATGAAAATGAAATTGCGAAAGAAAGTTTGCCCACCTCATTTTTTTGTCGGAGAGCTTGGTCTGCGTCATGAAGTACTTAAGACTTTGGTGATCTGTTCCGCAGAATGAAAGGAGTCCCCAATAAAGGAGTTCCTTTTCATATATGCCTAGAGCTTGCTCAACAGGGTCAAGCCTTCGACTTTCATAGCCTATGGCATGCCCTTCTTGGAGCAAAACAGCTCCAAGGCAATCACCACAAGCATTACATTGGACCTCAAATGGCTTTTAGAGATCCGGTAGTATAAGCACAAGTTGAGATATAAGCTTTTCGAAAGCATTGTTCTCCTTGGCAGACCATGTGTACCTAACGTTTTTCTTTGTTATGTCATGTAATGGTCCTGCTATTAGTGAGAACTTTTCTATGAAGCACCTATAGTATGCACACATACCTATAAAGCTTCTTAGTTCATCCTTGGTTTAGGCCATCCTTTTATTACCTCTAACTTCAATGGATCCATTTGGATGCCATCTTGAGAGATAATGTTACCTAAATACTGAATCTCTTGTAAGAAAAATTCACTTTTCTTTCGATTAACATAAAGTTTATTCACTCTTAGAACTTGAAATATTACCTGGAGGTGTTGCTTGTGTTCGTCTAATGAATTAGAGTAGATGATGATATCATCAAAGAACACTCCAGTAAAGGTTCGGTGAGACCTGAATGCTTCTTCATCAAGCTATTGAATGTGGCTGGTGCATTGGTCAAGCCAAAAAGCACGACAATGTATTCGTAAAGACCAAACGTAGTGCAAAATGCGGTCTTTACAATGTCTTGATCAACTATCCTTATTTGATGATAGCCACTTTTTAGGTCAATCAAAATGAAGTAGGTGGACCCTTGTAGCTTATCAAATAGGTCTTCTACCCGTGGAACGGGAAACCTATTTTTGATAGTGATTCTATTTAGTGCTCTATAGTTGACACACAAATGCGATATGTGTTGTCTTTCTTTTTCACTAATAGCACAGGAGAACGAAATGGAGATGAGCTAGGCCTAACCATGCCCTTCTCAACTAACTCATGTACTTGCCGCATAATCTCCTCTTGTTGAGCTTGAGAAACTCTATAAGGAGGTTTGTTAGGCGGTGAACTTCCTGAAAGAAGTTCAATTGCATGGTCACCATTGCCTCGTTTAGGAGGTAGCTCACAAGGGATGTCGTCAATAAAGACATCTTCCTTTTGATTTTGTATATTTTTTTTTGCTAAAACATTAGGTTCATTTTGAGAGTCTTTAACAAAAATCATGTACACAAAAATAGAGCTCTTTATTGACTTATTGAAAGCCTACGTATGTACAATGGGTATGGTGTTAGCCATTTGCTTGGCATCTATGTGCATATCTTTTTCCCCGAACCTAAAGGAGATTATCCTTTTAGGGAATTTAACAATGGCAGCCATGCGATGAAACCATGGTGTCCCTAGGATTACATCCTCATGCTTGAGAGAAGAGATAAAGAAGTCCTCTTTGTCCACATAGATTTGGACATGGAGCCTCAATTTCCCGATTAAGGGAGTGATTGAAGCTTCTTGCCCTTGAAAGCAACGTCTGCGAGTAGTACATCTCCCATCTCGTAAGCTTGTATGCCTAGCTTGATGTGGCCAACTCTATGGATATGAAATTGTGAGTAGAACCAGGGTCAAAGAGAATAAAAGCATCATGTTCTCTTACCTTTCCCCAAGCATGGCATAGAGGAGATCCTTTGTGGGGAGTTTCCTCCTCTTGGATTTTGACCAAGGTAGCTCTAGGAGGCTCATGGCGGGTGTTCTTTTGGGGACAAGCGCGGTACGCATGCCCTTGCTCGCCACACTTGAAACAACGGTTATCCTTGCGATAACGCTCAAGATCTTCAGGAGGGAGTTTGTTTTGATGGCCTCTTCTTTTTGATGGTTCAAAGGTTGCACCATCACTTTCTTCAGAAGGTGAAGAATTTGAGGAAGATGGAGAAGAGGGTGACCTGTTTCTCACCTTTTTCTTGCCTTGATCTTCATTGTCTTCACCATCACTTTCATAAGAGGAAGAGCATGAAGAAGATGGAGAAGAGGGTGTCCTCTTTCTCGCATTTTTCTTCTCTTGCTTTTTGTCATCCCTCTTTGATGTATGGTGTGGAGAAGTATGTGATAGTCTTCTCCGTTTTGGAGGTGATGGAAAGCGTTTAGCCCACCGTCTTCTTCGAGCCATCTCTGTCGAGGTGGAGGGAGACTCGCTTCTTTCTCGTTCCTTAGGTGGAGGCTCTTGATTTCTCCTTTGAGAAGGAGATACGTCATCAAGGAGTAAATTTTTGAGCCCTTCATATGGATCCTCTTCTTCTTCCAGAATCGGAGAGAGGCCTCTTTTGGAAGTCTCACAAGGAGGATTCATAGGTGCTCTCTTGTCATGGTGGGGAGCTTGGAGAATCCCATGAGCACGAAGCTGCCGTTGCACTTCACTTTGGAGGGATGGATTGCCCATGGCTTGTTGAAGCCTAGAAACAAGATAGTTAACAAGCATCGGGGCATCATTAGTAGCCTGCTCATTAGCAAAATCAAAGTTATCAACGTTAATTTCACTCTGTTTACTATTGTCACCCATTCTAACAACTTTTAGGTGTACTTTGGCACTTCAAACCCTAGTTGCTACTTCTCTTTACCCCTTTAGAAAAAGCACTCAAGCTACTGTACCCGTGGCTTGAATACCATTAATTGCAAGCTTCTAATAGCTCAATAGTGGTTAAGCTGTAGGCAAGCCCCGTAGGACTCCACTATTAAGACCATAGCTCTCAACCGTGATGCCCCGTTAACTGCACAAAGGCATGCGCACTACAAGGCTGAAAAATCCCTATTCTACTTACTCACATGAAATTAATAATACCGACCATTTATAGCTAGCTTGAGGACCTCCCTTCTTGAGAAAGAAAAGAGAAACCTTGTGCTCTAATACCAATGTAACATTTAATGGTCTAGTAGCTTGTGTGTAGCGGAAAATAGCATGAACATAGTGAGCATTTCAGTAGAATAGATTCCTAATAAGACAAACAAGAGTGCTTGGGTGGAGAGAGCAACTAAAAGTATAACACCGAGATAGATAGCATGAACAATACTTCAAAAGAGAGAGAAATTAAGCAATTGAACCAGTTGAGGACCGAATTTTCATGGAGCCCTGCATGGAGCCGGTCCCCCCTCCAAAAGGCTTTGTATTATGGTTTCTCCCATCAAGAGAGACATTTTACAATACAATTCTTTGTGTTCCTTCAATACTAGCTAATGCTATGAAGATGGAAACTTCAAGCACTAAGCACAACACTTATTAAACACAACATCAATTCCCTCACGGTCTCAGACCCAAGATCTCACACACCTTCGAAGATGGTGAGAGTTAGCAGGGTATGAGAGTAGATTGAGAGGAAGGAGTATTCTTACAAGAAAGATATACATCTCCTCACATAATCACTCATATTAGCATAGCTTAGCTTAGTAATTAGCATGGTAGAGGAGATGAGCATGCATTGAAGCTTGGTTCTTGGTTGGATTTGCATCACAAAGCCAAGAGCTGTTGGTATAGGCCTCCCTTCTCACAAGCTTGGAGTAGGTGGTAAGCTTTCCATTAAATCTTGAGAAGAGGAGAGAGAGTCTTCTTGCTTCACACATTGATTGTGTGAGTGTGTAAGTAAATAATGCCTTGAGAAAATCAGCCCCCTCTCTCTCTTGGTCGACCCCCCTTGCTAATTGCTCATGCTACAGCCCTATTGGACCTCCCCAGGCCTAGCCAATGGAAATTAAGCAGCATAAGTGATAGCCTTCTGACATGTGTCCCCCTTTCCTCTTTTGTGAGAGCTTTAGGTAATTACTTAATTCAACTAAACTCTCATTGGACCCCTTTGCCTCCTGGCCAATAGGAATCAGGCAAGCCATTGGACTGTTGAATGCTCATTGGACCCCTTGGGAGACTGTCCAATAGTCTTCTAGAGAGCTTAATTCTTATTGGTTCTTTTATTAGTGTTTTTAAATGAATTATACTAGATTTACTCTAGCCTAATGCTCATTGGTCCACCTCCAAAGCCATCCAATAGGAATTGAGTACACCTTGTGGGCATCTAGGCTAGGGAGCTGACATGTGTCCCTCATTCCCTTTGTGTAAGGGAGCTTGTGTGTGTGTGTGTGTGTGTGTGTGTGAGTTTCTCTCTCATCTCCTACTTCTAGGGCTCGCCCCCTCCTATGTAGGAATGGTTGAAGACTATTGGGACACACACAAAGCATCCAATTTCCCTAGGCTTTTGACCTTTGGACACAACTTTTGAATTTTGGAACCTTAGCATTTTGGAAGTCTTAATGGGCTGAACCTTAGGATCTTTTGAGCCCATTTTTGCACATACATCTTTTGCAGATGGCCCCCCCTTTGGATCCCTAGTGTGGCCGGTCTAGACCAATATTCTAACTTTTTCTCCCCTGGCACTTCCCCATATTAAATGATCAATTTAAAATAATTTAGGAGAATTAGATATTGATTATTATGACACTTCATCTTGTCTAATTCTTCTTTGGCTAGCATCCATGGTGCTTTAGGAAGCACAATCTTTCCATTTAGGGCACGCCGTGGAGTAGCAGAGATGGGGAGACGTTTTAAAAGCCTCAAATCCTCCCTCGCACCCAAAGAGTCCTCCTTGCCAATAATGTGGTCCCATAGTGTTTGGACTACATTCTTGAATATGTGCATGGGATCCAAGAGGTGTTGTATTTTTAAGTCCTTCCGATATGGAAGCCTTAAAAATATGGAATACCTTGACATACCTTTTGGTGGAGGACACAGAGCCGGATTGTTGTTGTGGTGTTCCTCCCAAATGGTTGCCCAATCTGCCATCATGAGCTTTAGAGGAGTCCTATGATTTTTTGGAGTCTTGTGCTTGTTATACCCTTGGGGTAAGAAACGATGGTTGTTTGGATAGATTACCTTGTTCAAAGAATCGGGCCTTTCCGTCACCAACGATGGCCCGCATTTAGGACATGCATTGTGCCCCGATGTGGACAACCCTGCATACATATCATATGGTTAGAGAGATGAGTAAGCTACGGAGAGAGGGGAAGAGGGAAAGAGAGATAGAGGAAAGGGGGTTACCAGAAATCTCTCCAAGCCCAGGATAGTCGTGCATAGTCCACATAAGGATTTCCCTCACTTGGGCCTCTCTACCTCCCTTTGCAAGTGAGACATCGACAACAGGAATGCCTCTCCATAACTCCTCGATGAGGGGATCGAGGTAAATGTCAATATTTGACACTTTGTACTTCCCTAGCACAAGCAAGGAAAGAAGTATATTGCCCTTCTTGGTTGTCTCCCATGGTGGAATATTGTAGTTGACGATCACCACAGCCCAAGTGCTCCATGAAGTAGACTTAGTGCCGAAGGGGTTGACACCATCACTTGCTAACCCAAGCCTCAAGTGTCGAGGCTCCGACCCAAACTCTGGCCATTGAGTTTCGATGTGCCTCCATACAGGTAAATCAGCAGGGACACGCATCATTCCATCATTTGAGCGATGATTTGCGTGCCACGCGAGAAGCTCCACGATAGACCTGATTTTAAACATGTGTTGGATGCGAGGAATTAATGGAAAATGTCTCAATACCTTGCGGTATAGGTGTGCCCCGCTCACTCCTGTCTTGTATCGTGCCTCCCCGTACACGGGACATGAGGTAGCATGTGCATGCTCATTGCGGTATAGCATGCAATCGTTGACGTACGCATGGATGCGCTCATACTCCATTCCAAGTGCAGTGACATATGATCTAGCTCTTCGATGATCTAGAGGCATGTGGTGATCTTCTAGCAACATTTTTCCCATCAAACTACAACAAACATGCGTATTAGTATAATTCCTAGAAGACGACACCATAAAGGGAGAGGGAGAGAGTATATAAAATCCACATTCCATACTTACACAAGTAGTGCATTGACACTTGCATTACTCCAACCGAATTTTTCTTGCAAGTTGAGTACTTCCAATGATGCTCGGAGCACCGAGTACCGTGTACCGTCTTAAAGAGGTGTTCGGACACTCGTCATCAATCTATCCTCCATTTCGGCAACCCGCTTAGTGCAAGGCTAGCAATCCTCCTCGCACGTGTCGTGCTCATGAGCTAGTAACTCATCACACATGTCAAACATGTGCTCATCCTCTGCCTCAAAGTGCGACAAAGACGCCATAGGAGCTGTCGCGATCTAGTGCCAACGGAAGGATCACCATGCGGTGCACCCAAATCGCCCAGTCACTCTTGCCTCTGCTATTCGGTCTTGCGCACCGGTGCACCACCACTGAACACAGACCAATGGGGCACCTCCTCAAGTGACGGGTGAGTCGCGCTATCATCTCTCCAAGCGCTTTCCCAAGGATGCCAAAGCCCTTCGTTCTCCACGTGCTCCAAAGCAATGCGCCTCAAGCGAGGGATTGCACTTGGCGCAAAGACAAGGTAGTTTTTCCTTGAGCCAACGATCTCCCTCTAGGCCTCCAGGAGGACCACAATCATCCCAGTCGATGTCCTGCACACGCGAAATGTTGTTTATTTAATCATGTGTCCTAAAAAATAAAAAATTAGAAAAGCACTTAATTCCATTAGAAAAGTTACATATAGTTAAAGTCAAAGGGAATAAATGATAATGAGTGTTAAAATTAGTTTTTAACTAGAAGAGAATTTAAAAAATATAATTAATAAACATTTAAAAGTACTACAAAATAAAGTATTCATAAAAAATCAAAAATCTTCATCAAAAAACTCAAAAGGCTAAAAAATGAAATAATGTATACCTGCACGACGTGTTGTAGTGACAAGAATGCTCTAATGTGGTTGCAATTATCTTAAAGCAATATAACAAAGGACTTTGATAATCAAGGATGCTTCTTCATTAAGATGAATATTCAAAAATATACTTAGCTTTCTTCTCTCTACTCTTTCCTTTGTAGATCTATGTGATTTATGTAATTAGATGTCTTCGCGAGAGAGATGTGGGATTTCGAGTGGAGTTCTCAATCCAATTAGATACCTCATGTATGGTGCTTTTTTTGGCAATGCTCTTTAATTCTTGGACTCCAACAAGGTTATAATATGTCAAAAACTATGTTGTGCACAATGCAAATGTATAAATCAATTAGATAATTTGCATCTAAAGACTTTTTTTTTTTTGAGAAAAGGGCACAAAATAGTAAACTCTAGGTGTAAATCACCCACATGCACACTCTTTTCAACATCAAAACAACAAGAAAGAGATGATATGTTCAAGATGTTGCAAAAGATTCACTATTTGTGCTCTATTATGCAATTCAAGATTTCCTATTCACTTCATTGAATCTAATGAAGTACTCCGGGCTTCTCGACCTAACCTTGCCAACAATCAGTCTGCATGAATCAACAAAATGGATTTATATGCCTTGAGCATCTTCACTACTTCATGCATGCTTGGTCGAAGGTGTGGATCATCTGCCACACATCGCAAGGCCAGTTGCAACACCAAAGTCATCCCCACTTGATCCAAGCTATAAGCCCATGCACACCCTGTGAATGCAGAAGATGATGATGAATTAGATGATTGAAATGATGAATTAGATGAATTAGAAGGTTAGACACTTCCTCTTGGGTATAGTCCTTTTTTAATCGTGGCGTTGAGGTCATTGATCCACTCACGCATGGATTACCGCAATATACCTTTGGTTTTACCACGGTTGAGACTGCAATGATATCTAAAGAGGTGCAGTTGACCTTTGATACTACTAGCCTCTACTTAGGTCTACTAGTATGTATATGTATCTACGTGTTTATGTGTTAATATAATTGTGTACGTATTTATAGATGAGTGAGTAGGGTGGAAAGCTTAATCTTATATTGCTCTTCGTAATGTAGATGTCAGATGAAAGACTAACTGGTGAGGAGCAGCCAGCTGGCTCTTCTTTTGGTTGGTTCACATCTCAGGTGGGCTCCTACCCAGGGTGGACATCGCGTCCAGTGGACCCGAGTCTTGAGTCGATGAGAACAAGCAAAGAAATAAAGAATGTTTCTACGTAGTGTCATAGGTTTTTTTTTGTTATTTGCAGACATGCCCATCCTACACCTACCCTTTTCAGGTTCCTCCACCGGTAGTAGATCCTGACATATAGCGGGCTATCTCTTTACGAGAGCAGTACCTCCATTCGACGGAGGATTTGTTTAGCCGTTACACTCCGCAGCACCTTGCGACCTACGGCATTTCTCCGCGGACTACACCATGGAGGAGTCAGGGAGGGACTCCTTACCTACAGAGCCTCGCACCGACGGAACCTCCCTCTACTCTCCCTTCCTATCATCCTACTCCCCTTGCATCGCATGGTCCTACTCCCATGCCATCACAAGGTCCTACGCCACTCCTTTCCACTCCTGCTTCGCCAAAACATCGTCGATGGACTTCCTTTGGCAGTGCGCGTCGACGCTCATCTCAGGGCAACGAGCGTCGTGAGAGACAAAGCGGCGGCGGATCTTCTAGTTTCGCTTGTTTCGGTAGTGGCGGGGGAACAGAGTCCCCACTTTCAGAGCGTGCCGCCCCTGATGTAGAGGACGAGGATACTGACGCACCCATGCCAGACACGCATGGGCGCTACTACAGGGTTAGATATGGCGGGGAGGTGGATTTCGGCACAGCACAGGACAGGGCATTTCGACGCCATCTACAAATTCTTATACATTTAACGTATAAAAACTGTTTTATAAAGTTTAGAGACCAACTGTCCGATCATGCACGTTACATTGAGGACGCTCTATTAACTAGATTTCCAAACGCCCCCGATCAACGTTTTTCACAACAATGGTTGGAGGGCTACATAAAGACATTTTTAAAAAACAAGCAGTCCAGTGTGCGGCGCGCAGCAGCCAACCAGGTCAGAGATCTAGACAAGAGTTACCGCGGTGGCAACATGGCAGATGCGGAGTGAGAGTGGATAATTCAAGAGAAGAGCGATCAAGTTGCGACGGCCTCATCATACAAACAACAACGTGCGACTCGCACAAAACAAACTCCCACACAGTATGGCTCATGAGGCAAGGGAGCTTGGAAAGATAAATATGTAAGATTAATTGAATTATAACGTCGATCGGTGATTATAAAGATTGTAGTTGATGATTTGGTATTGTTATTGCTAAGTTAAGAAAATATCAATTTCTCTCGACCAACCAGAGAGATGGTCAAGTATTAGGAGCGACATACAGAATTTGATACTTGGTAATGGTTGTTTGAAAACAACTACACCTCTCGCGAGCAATTCGACGCGACGGTTGGAACACTACAAGCGGTAAGTTTAAACAAGTAATTTTGTAACAATTGTTTTGAACTGTTAATAATTGTTTAATTTAATTTGGATTTATGTAGTCAAAGTGATCCAACATACGTGCCTCTGGACGACGACGAGATAAAGGAGGATTAAATAGAAAAATGTTTTGTCAAAACTTTCGTAAAATCCCAATGTGGCACAATGTATATACAACTATTTACTTTTTATTGTAACTTTTTTAAACAGTTGATCTTCTACAATTTTTAATTGTCAAAATAAAGTAAATTCAATTTCAGTTCTTTGATGTTTTTTATACTCTTCCAAAAAACAATTGATGTTTCATTGTTTTATGCAGGTCAAAAATAAAAGTGCTTATTTGGACCACCCAAAATTGGATAGCCCAAATGAGCACTTTTATTTTTGAATTGACGTGTAACGGTAATAAGCGCGGTAATAAAAGTGACAGGTCGTGATAATAGCAACGGGTATATTATCGCGACTATTATTACGCTTATTGTTGAGAAACCACTACTGCGTGCATAGCCACAATTATTGCTGTCCCCATAATTTTCTCTCCTTTTTTCTGTTTTTTTTTCGCGACAATGTTAGCAATTATAAACAACTCCTCTTATAGTTTCTTCTTGATACAATCTCACTCAATGATTGTTTGCATATGTACAATTTTGTAGTGCTTATGTTTATGGTTTATGGTTATGTTTATGATATGGCACAGATGTTATAGTTAAAGTTTGACAATCAAGTTAAGGTTATGGTTTTCCTATGATGGTATGACAATCATGTGATGGTTATGGTTATGATTGTGCAATGATGGTATGGCTATTATGGTTATGGTATAACAAACAAGTTATGGTATGGCAAACGAGTTATGTTTATGATTTTATAATTTTCGACTCATATTTTAATTATGGTTATAAAATTTTTATACCATTATGTCATGATCAAGCTTTTGATTCCGTGGTTATGTTATTCTTATAATTTTGCTAATTGCCATACACTCGCTCAAGTTTGGCGTCAACTTATAGGTGGAGTGCGATTGCATGTGCACTTTTCTTTTGGAAAGAAAGGGTTGTTTTCTTTTGCTGCAATACATGCAATATCAATTCCCAGCTCTCTCTGCTCAAAAAAAATTGCGGGTTTGGTCGTTGATACAAAGTATGATACAAGCATCGGTATAAACTTCGGAAGATACATTGGAATATCCTTTACAATTACCGACGCTTATTTCTAAGCTGATTCCGACGCAAAGTATATCGATGCTTGTACCGACGACGCAAAATCGACGTCTTTTCGAGACCTATTTCAACACTTTTTAGTTTTAAAACTAACTTTATCTCGTCAATATCTGCACGGATTTTAGCGCGACGTGTTGTAGTGACAAGAATGCTCTAATGTACTTGCAATTATCTTAAAGCAATATAACAAAGGACTTTGATAATCAAGGATGCTCCTTCATTAAGGATGAATATTCAAAAATATACTTAGCTTTCTTCTCTCCACTCTTTCCTTTGTAGGTCTATGTGATTTATGTAATTAGATGTCTTCGCGAGAGAGATGTGGGATTTCGAGTGGAGTTCTCGATCCAATTAGATACCTCATGTATGGTGCTTTTTTTGGCAATGCTCTTTAATTCTTGGACTCCAACGAGGTTATAATATGTAAAAAACTGTGTTGTGCACAATGCAAATGTATAAATCAATTAGATAATTTGCATCTAAAGACTTTTTTTTTTTGAGAAAAGGGCACAAAATAGTAAACTCCAGGTATAAATCACCCACATGCACACTCTTTTCAACATCAAAACAACAAGTAAGAGATGATATGTTCAAGATGTTGCAAAAGATTCACTATTTGTGCTCTATTATGCAATTCAAGATTTCCTATTCACTCCGGGCTCCTTGCCAACAATCAGTCTGCATGAATCAACAAAATGGATTTATATGCCTTGAGCATCTTCACTACTTCAGGCATGCTTGGTCGGAGGTGTGGATCATCTGCCACACATCGCAAGGCCAGTTGCAACACCAAAGTCATCCCCACTTGATCCAAGCTATAAGCACGTGCACACACTGTGAATGCAGCAGATGATGAATTAGATGATTGAAATGCAAGCAGCTTAATCCATGCAGGAGTTGCAGCTGTGGCTGAGAATGAGGAACAAGCTGAGGGAGAATCAAAATTAGTAGGAGGCGGCAGCTCATGCACATGTTCAGGTGCCATAGAGGCAAAATCTCGATCAGATTGCCTTTGTTCCAGATTAATTTGGTCGGCGTGAGCTGATCCCCATAGTGTTTCACCATGACATAGAATGGACGAGTCCAGCATTTGCAGAATGTTTTCCTCCGTAAGTGCCATGGACCGTGCCCACTTCACTATATCCATGCCCTCTCCATACTCTGCACTTAGTGCTTTGCGCCCGGTAACCAGCTCCAGCAGTACAACACCATAGCTGTACACATCGCTCTTCTCGTTCACCCGCAAAGTGTGCCCATATTCTGCATACAAAACACATCAATATAAAATAGTATTAGAGGCTGATCGTGCAACAACTCTACAAGCAAATTCTAGCATGCCAAATTAGGAAGTTTGACATTGCAGACATCCGGCAGAACAGAGAAACAAAGTTGGTAATAGGTATACCTGGTGCTAAGTAGCCACATGTGCCGGCGATGCACGAAAAGGATTGGGGCATTGTTGGGCCTTGCTGCAGTGGCCGGGCAAGGCCAAAGTCAGCAAGCTTGGCTTCGCATCTGTTGTCCATTAGAATGTTATTGGGCTTCACATCTCGATGCAATATGGGTGGGTAGCAATCATGATGCAGATAGGCAAGCCCCTCAGCTGCTCCTAAAGCGATTTTAAACCTAGTTTCCCAAGTATCCTTGACAAGGGTTGAGCTTCCGTCTATAAGCTGGCCAAGGCTTCCATTTGGCATATAATCATACAGAAGAAGATATGTGCGGCCATTCGAGCACCAACCAAGCAGCTTGACAATGTGCCGATGGCTAACCTTCCCTAAAATGTCTAGCTCTTTCCAGCTCTTTCCTGATCCCACTGCCGCAGGTATGCGCTTGACAGCAATGACCCGACCACAAGGCATGATACCTCTGTAAACAGCACCCCCCGACCCTCCTTGCCCAACTATGTTGTCATCTTCCAAGCATTGCAGTATGTCCTGCATTGTGAACTGCAGCTTCTCAAACTTCACAAACCTCCACATTATGGCTGGCCGTGCCTTTCTAAAGCGACTTACAGGCGGACATTCGATGATCGCTTGATATATATCCGATAATATACAAGGACCATCTATACAAAGCCAGAAAAGCCACACTAGTACAAATAAAACGCAGCCCAATCCCACTCCAGCTCCTGCTGCAAACAGGAACATTCTGGCAGGGCTTATACAACTCTGACTACTTCCTATGACCCTTTCATCTGAAGACTGATGTGTACTACTCCTTAGACCTTTGGTGCAAGAGTTGGAATTCAGAAGCTCATGGGCTTCTTGGACGGGATATACCAGATAAGCATTACCACGCAGAGAGCTTTCATTGAAGGGCCCTCCTGTTGGGGCATTCCCTGAGAAATTATTGTATGAGAGGTCAATAGACATGACCCATGTCATCCTTTGCAGAGACAACGGTATGGGACCACTAAGATGGTTCCTGGAAAGGTTGAATTGAGAGAGCCGCGAACAAAGGGCAATGGAGGCAGGAAGGGAGCCGGTTAGCAGGTTGGTACTGAGATCAAGAGAGCTCAGGTGAAGTGAAAGATGGCCTATTTCTAAAGGAATGCTGCCTGAAATGCCATTCACGGAGAGATCAAGCTCTTCGAGGCTAGACAAATTTGCAATTGCAGGGGGTAATGAACCAGTCAGGCGATTACTGGCCAAGTTAAGAGATCTGAGCTTGCACGGACAGGGTATGATGCTTGGTAGAGCAAGGCCTTGCAAGCTGTTTGAATTCAACTCTAACATGTCAAGATTGGGTAATGCCAGAAGCCGCGGAGGTATGGTTCCCTGAAGCTGGTTGTGCCCCATGCGGATCCTGACTAGAGGGGTACACATGGAAAGGCTGGGTGGAATCTCTCCAGACAACTGATTGCTCATCAGAAGCAGCCATTTAAGCTTCTGCCCTGCACAAATACTTGGAGGGATGGGGCCTGTCAAGCTATTGAAGCACAAATCCACTTGGCGGAGCTGCAAGCTCTCGAGTCCTAGACTCTGAGGTATCTGTCCTGAAAAGTTATTGTTGAAGAGTTTGAGAACCTGAAGCTTGGGCAGATTGCCTATGCAAGCAGGAATGGCTCCACTCATAGAGTTGTAAAGTAAGCTCAGCAGCTCGAGATTTGTGAGGTTACAAAGAGTATGAGGGATGACACCCGAAATGCTATTTCTGGAAAGATCTAACGATTTGAGAGCCGATAGGTTGCCGAACTGCGGAGGGACCGGACCTTGCAGATTGTTATTCTGCAAGAACAAGGTGTCAAGGTTGGAGAGGGAGGAGAGAGTAGATGGAATAGCGCCACTCAGCTTGCAAGATTGCAAGTCAAGAATCATCAGGTTGTTGAGCAGTCCAAGCTCTGCTGGAATCACCCCGCTAAGAGCATTGTACCCCATGTAGAGATGCCGCAGCTGCCTCAAACGGCCCAGTGTCATAGGAATGCGGCCTCTCAGATTGTTGTCACCTACATTCAAATACTCTGCATTCACAAGATTGCCGTAGGAAGGTGGGATGGTGCCTTCAAAGAAATTGGCACCCAAGTGCAGGTGCCTCATCCTGGCAAGCACGCCGACTTCCGCCGGCAACGCACCTGTGAAGTTGTTACCCGAGGCATCAAGGACCTCCAGGAAGACTAAGCGAGAAAAGTTGCTGGGGAAGGGACCCACAAAGGCGTTGTTGGAAATGTTGAGATATCGGAGAAGACTGAGGTGAGTAACTTGGGAAGGGAGCCTCCCGGAAAGCTGGGTGCAGGCAAGGACAAGAGACACCATGTTGGGAAGGCGGCCAACTGCAGGTGAGAGTGTACCAGAGAGGTTCGTGCCAGAGATGTTGAGTGCAACCACGGTGGAGCCGTCAAAGCTGCAGGTAACCCCACTCCAGTGGCAAGGACGGGTATCTTGGTCACTCGTCCAGTCGGACAAGGGGCCCATATCACTGCTGTTGGGCTCATTAAGGTGCTCCGCCATAGCCACCTGCTTGATCAAGAGCAGGGCCTCCGTTTCTGCTTGCAGAGATGCGAAACATACTGATGTGCTCAAGCAGGCAATGCTCCAAACGAGAACAAAAGAAAACCAGGCAGGCGCCATGAAATTGGCAATTAATTAGCAGTGATATATCTCTCCTGAAGAGGTCGAGACTTGAAACAGTAAAAACTTGGGCGGCATGTGCACGTCGAGGATGGAGGCTCTTTCTTCTGTCATGCCTGCAGAAACCCTAGATCGCAGCTGCACCATTAACGATCTTCTCACAGACACATCGACGTCCCCTCCAATCCCTGCATATGCCAGACAGCGGAGAAAGACAGAATCGCAACGTGTGGACACGGACCTCTATGTGGCATTCATGGATATCGCAAGCAAATTCGTTCATGTCCTGCAAGTTCCGATTCTTCGATGCACACATATGTTTTCTTCTCCTGCCAGGCTGCCTGGCGGCTTGGGCCTCGAGTCTAATGAGCATCTCCTCCATTGCCATAAATGCTGACGAGATTTGAGGGAGAATGTTAGGCTTTAGCGGCAGATTTCACAAATTCACTCACGAGTCACAGCCCACAGACACTCATTAGAAGAAGTGCAATATACAATCCCACCGCCCGTAGGCACCAATTGAATGCATCTACACAATGAAAGCAAGACTCGAGAATGAAGTGATGCTAGCTCTGACCCAGATCCACACACAAATGGCCCCGCTCAGCCTGGTGACTAAATGGCAGAGGGGTCTTAAATGACCCCCAGCCATGGGATCGACGGCACACGATTGAGGGCTGCGATCTCGAGGAGATCCCGAAAATTGGGCAGCCGGTCGAGGGCCGGGGATTCGAACTCGGACAGGCGGTGTAGCAGCCTGATGGACTGACGAGGGGCACATATGCATTTCGTTGAAATGTGTGGGTGTTCTCATTTATTTATGCTTGTTTGAGTTTACACACTAAATCTTCGATCTTACAAAATGTGTCCGAGTTTACCTTAATAAAAATTAGAGGACGCCCGACGTCTCTGCTTTTGTGTGTGTACTTCTCCTCTGTGGATCCCATGGCTGCAGCTTGGGGGTCATTTAAGACCCCGTGTTCTTTAATCCTGGGGCCCCCTCAGGACTAAGTAACACACAACATTTAATGACGGATGATGAGGGTATCCACGATTGCCAAGTCCATGCACGAAAATCACTGCAATCGCAGCCGCACGCGTCACATCAAAACTAAACCTGGGCAGAAATATACCCTCTAAACTCGAGCAGAGCATGTTGAGTTACCATAAAGGATCATAAAAATGGGTTGGGTTACATCATGTGTGCGCACGTGAAGTAGTTAGCCTATGTGTCTCAAAGCTTGGGGCATGAAATTGTGGGTTCAAAACCAATTGGGCAAGCCCCTCGATTGCTTTGATTGTTGTGCTGCCCAGGTTTAGCGTGCCTCAATTTTTGTGTTGGCTAGGTTTAGTGTGCCTCGGGATAGATTTAGTACGGCTCAAGATCACGTCATCCACGTCCCAGTCGTCGATCCCCTCACCCCCCCAATTAAATATTGTGTGTCACTTAGTCACGAGGAATGGCCCTCATGCCCCAATCCTTGGCGTTCTCACGCATTCTTAGTCTTGAAACAAGATGGCCTAGCCACTACACTAACATAGGGTCTTAATAACCCCAAGGCGGTGGGATCACAACTGTAGTTCTTTTGTGTGAATCTCGAGGAGGACGAGCGATTGAAAATAAATCAATGCATTCCCCACGCCAGAGACTCAAACCCATGACCTCATGCTTAGCAATCCGACACTCTAACCACGTGCCCGCATGGGATTGCTTGTTCCCAAAGCCATTCGCCTCCCTCATAAAGTTTAACTCGGATAGGGGGAAAAATAAACATGAACAAAAAAAGTAAACACGGACAAATCGAGCAGCATATGAGCTTTGTGGGAAACGTGCTTCACTTAAACGTTGTTGATCCCACTGCCTCATGCACTTCATTTAAGATCCCGTGTCAAATAGTGGTGAGGATTGCTTAGAGACTAAGTAACACATCGCATTTAAGAGGGGGAGGTGAGGCAATTACCGGCAAGGGAGACACACACACAGATGAAATGAAATGTTATTCAACGTCTTCAAAAGTCCAAAATGACCTATGAGACCAAACTGATACAATCTTGGTGGATCTAATCCAATCTCTAGGTACAAAAATACAAATGAAGTGAAATAAAGTGAAAGACTAAAATCATAATCATCATCTGTACCCAAGGATGCATTGGTCGCTGAAGAGCTTCGTCAATGTTCACCTCTATAAATAGTCGTACTTGATGTCTCCCATGTCGTGCTAGAATAGTCTTGATCCTCTGATGGAGCCTCTGACAATGTCGTGGTGGCCCTCATAGATGTCGGTGTCTAGCTCTCCCACGCTCAGTGGCTATGTCAACTAACATACCGTTGGTATAAGTTTGCTATGATGTCTACTATGAAGCATGCTCATCTTGTTGTTGAGTCCTTGCTTAAAGAAGTCAGTAATCTCCCTATATGAATGTTTCGCATTGCTGATCTCCTCAAGAGACTCTCCCTATGTGTGCGTAGCTCTAGCAAAAACAACCCAGGGCATCTCTGATCCTAATATCTCATGACTCTAGCCAATGGTCCAAACCCCTCTTTGAATAGACAATGAAAGTAGCCTCGTATCTCATAGTATACAAGACAATGACAAATGGTGATGTAACTCTATCTCTAGCTCTAATGACACAACTCGCATATCCTAGCCTCTGCTAGTACTCTCCTAAATCTACCAGTCTCAATCTCTAGCTGATGCAATGATGTGTGCATCTGACCAATAGCACATCGCATCCCATAGGATAAATGAGTGTCCATGTAGGCCGGTCTAATCACATATCCATCTTTTGTTAGTTGGAGAAGATGCTCTCTATAGAAAGCCATCTTCGTAGCCAACTCCTCTGTCGGTTGTATCCATGTGCCCCTGGTATCTAGCTATCAAAACTTGAGGTATGAGTCTAGTGATCTCTGTCAGTGTGAGAGATAGGGAGGGTGCATCCAAGGAGTACTTCAACGGAATCGGTCTATCAATGTTGAAGCCATGTAACTGGAACCATGATGTCAGCTTCCCATAACATCGTGATGTGTCCCCTTGTAGTGCTAGTTGTCGAGAGGACTCAAGGGCTAGCCAAGCATATATGTCTCTCGAGAGGTCCCATAAATTATGCATGAAGGATACTGATCTAGTAAGGGTCTCTAGCACGAGAGGGGGGGCAGCTAGCTTGGCTCAAATAATCTCATGTGGAACTGAGGCCTTAGTCCAAATCATTTGAGAGAGCATAGAGACTAGAGGCCTATCCATACATCTCCATCCATCATTGCTACCCGATCTACCATGGTGGTCCACCAAGGGTCCCCAAATCTGAATCCCATAAAGCATACCTGCAGTAACTAGATTGTCAAAAAGCCACAGCTTTGTTCGAGGTTCTTGAAACTGAACCTGCAAACACATGTTCTCCAATCGTTTCAATGTAGCAGGGACAGGCACCATGTGCCAATAGAAAACAACATACTAAACAACTTTAAGCCCTTCAAATAACAATTCAATTGAAAGAGATGCACGACACATGATGGGGAGTGCGGAGTTCCACCCCAAGAGAGGACTCGCCCCAAATGCTAGTGCCCTTTTTAGTATTTCTTTATTGTTCCTCATTCGCAAAGTACAACAATCGGTACTCCAATCCCTACAACTTCACACTAAAGTGTGCCAAAGAATGAGCCTATGGCACATATTTAAAAACCCTTGGCCATGAAAAACAATTACATGAAAATCTTTAAACTCAAAACATCTGGCCTCAAAAATTGGTGCTAAAAACTGCCCAGCAAAAATCACAATAAATTATACAAGTGCCACGTCAGCACAGTCAATGCAAAATCCAAAAATTTGTACAGTATGCCACGTCATCATGTTAGTGCAAAATTTGGGCATCGGTACTAGCTTGCAACATCATCAATTGCTATGCAATAACGTGTGTGTGTGTGTGTGTGTGTGTGTGTGTGTGTGTGTGTGTGTGTGTGTGTGTGTGTGGTCTTGCTTTATTTAATCCCTCTAGGTCCCTTGGGCCCCATCGAACAGGGTCCTGCAAGTTGGTAAAATTTATTCTGCTACTTCTTCTAGAGTTTACGCTCCTCGGCAAAGATTTGCAGGTTGGCTCCATTCTTCAGTGGCTTGACAGATTAGAAATTTGCGACACTGAAGGCTACATAATCTCTCACCAATCTAGTTTGTTCTACTCTCCTCAATAAAAACACCGATCCATTGAAGACTACCCCAAGATAGGTGTATGCATCTGTATACTCCACCGTCTTCTAGTCATATGTAAAAGTGGGTGCTAAAATCCAATGTGGTGTGGTGTTAAACACCATAACCTTGGTTTTACCTAGGTTGACAAACAGTCCACTATCGTGGGCAAATGTGTGAAAAGCATCTAAATGACATTGCATCCCCTCCAGGAAGAAAAATCAACATTTAGCAATAGTTGGATCCATGCCCCTGCCAATTTTTCTCCTCTATCATCATACCTCTCAATGTACAATTAGCAACCTCATTCACATTCATGCCAAATAATGTAGGAGATAGCGGGCAGCCTTGTTTCACCCCAATAGAGGAGTGAACCAAAACAAAAATCCCCTCTGGAGTGTGTACATTCCCCACCACTAAATTGTATAGAACCATGATTCCCCAAATCAACTCTTTGGGTACCCCCATCTATTGTAGTCTGTGCATCAATCTAGCTATGGGCACTCTATCAAAGGCTTTGTGGAAATCCACAAAGCAACAATAGAGACGTCTCCCACATGATCTCCCGTTTTCAATACTGGCTCTGAGCGTTAGAATATGATCAAGAGTAGAGAAAACTCTCGTGAAACCCGCCTCTCCTGTTGCCTGTACACCCTCTCTCTCTGCCCATCTTCTCGAGTGCTTCTCAAGGATGGTTGCGTACAACAGTTCCAATGTGTGTCCAATCATGATAGTGCGGCTTCTCCCAGGCTCCGTAGGATCCCCTAACTTGAAGATAGGTACAATAGTGGAAAAAATCCAAGTATCAAGTAGGCCCTCGCACATGGCATGGTTAAACATCACTGCTAGAAGCTCATGAAGCATATCTTTGGCATGTATAAATAAATTGCTCTGCTACCAGTCCATCAGGATCATATACTCTCTTGGTCTTCATCCCATCAATGGATTTCTTTACCATCTCTATGGTAAAGAAAGCACATGTGTGTGGGCATGGCTCTGGAAAATTTGGAAGAGATGGCTTCCCCAAGACTGTGTAGAGGGATGACTAGTGGGGGAGAGTTCTCATGGAAGAATTTCCATGCCTTGCCTAAATCCTAGTAAAAAACAATTGATATAAATCTCGCTCTAGTCGAGCTAGAAATGCCCTCTTCTTCTGTCATACCAAAATCGAGCTAGAAATGCCCTCTTCTTTTGTCATACCAAACGCCAAGAAGAAATTCATGACTACCTATGAGTAATGACTCCTAGAATTACCTCCCTTTGAAGTCAGGCTCTGGTCTCTCTACACTCATCATCATACCAGCTATTTAGGGGTATGCTCCGAGATGGTCATCACTTCCTAGGCTCAGTGTGTGTGTATGCCTTTGTTGTTGCATCCTATAGTGTCTTTGTCAATGTATATGTGAGCTCCCCTAGAGGTTTCCCCGGATCCTCTTGACATAAGCATCTACATTTAGCTTCATTGATCCATTACACTTCTGTACCGCCATTTTAAGGCTGGTCCCATAGGTCTCACACCATCATGCCGTGTTTTTTTCCAACATCACTACCCTCCCTTCCCTATAGGAAGAAATTTTACCTTTCTCCCTTGCCGCCTTCATCTATGGCGTTAGCTCTTGCATGTGTGCTACCTGTGTTAGAGTGAGATCATCACCCAAAAATATCCGAGTTTGCTTGATTGGTGGTCTCTTCTTCACAAAAGTCCTTCTTGTCTTCTAGTGTAGGGAAACATAGTTGTGATCACATATCCATCCTCCGTTAATTGGAGAAGATGCTCTCTATAGAAATCCATCTTTGTGTTCAATTACTCCCCTGTTGGCTATATCCATGTGATTTTGGTATCTACCTGAATCAGAACCTAATGTATGACTCTAGTGATCTTTGTCTATGTGAGAGATAGGTAGGGGGAATGCAAGGACATTGTTCATGAGAACATCAAGAGATGTGGGTACATGCAGAGAGCCCCAATCTAGAATCATGCAATCCCTATTTGAATGTCTAAGTGCACAAACCCAGGTCTACCCCTTGCTAACCATCAGCAATCCCACAGGGAGATGGATCCAATGGTGCATCAAAACATCCCCAGGGGTGCCTCTTTGTGAGGAGTTACCATGGCAACATTCCATTTATGCAATCAAAAGAAAATACAACATCAACAAGGGTGTGGGGGGTCCTTGATAGGGTTGGTTGAGACCCCATTGGGTTTCGTTCTCCTCTTCTCTCTCTCTTAAGCTTTCTCCCTCTACACATCTCTATTGCTCTCTCATTCCCTCTCTTTATGGAAAGTAAGAGGAACCATCATTTATACTAAAAGAAGTCATTGAAGCAAGGAAAGAACTAATGATTTGTGGAAGTTTAAAGTATCTCTCTTTTTTTTTATAAGAGACAAACCATCTTTAGAGAAGATCTTTGGATCATTTTACCTTTGATTAAAACCTAAAAAATTGGTATTTAATTACAAAGATATAATATTTCCATAAACTTTAATCTAATTATCTTTTGTTAATTTATGCATGTAGTCTCCCTTCTCACCGAGTCCAATGATGTACCTCTACGACCTCGAGACCTTCTCCAATCCCAACACCCTCTCGATCAGGGTCACACGTGCCTTCCATGACCTCACTAGGACCCGATTCTAATCAGTAGGGACAGTTTTGAACGTGTGTCGACTCTTATGGTGTCACCTGCAACATTGACACAGACGGGTGGGTTGTGCCCATCGGAGGTGGAATCCTTTTTTTCTAGCACATATGGAAGCTACTAGAGCGATACATGCCTCAATTACACATACTTTGGTTGTACATATATATGTGTTGTTTTAAATGTTTTATAACTATTCACTTGTTATAATTCTATCTTAATCTTGTAATGCAGAGATTAGCTTGATATCAACAAAACATTTGTGATTGCTCAACTACAACACAAGTTTGGAGAGGGATGGACCCAAAAAAATCCGGGTTGCAAAGAGCCAAGCTTTTTACGACACAGAAGGCACAATGCACAGTTAGTAATTACTTAAAGAGAGAGAGAGAGAGAGAGAGAGAGAGAGAGAGAGAGAGAGAGAGAGAGAGAGAGAGAGAGAGAGAGAGAGAGAGAGAGAGAGAGAGAGAGAGAGAGATGAAATGTTATATTAAACGTCTTCAAAAGGCAAAAATGACCTGTAAGACCAAACTGATACAATCTTGGTGGATTTAATACAATGTCTTGATATAAAATAAATTATACAATGTGGGTACAAAAATAAAAATACAATGTCCGGGTACTCTGATGAAGCCTTCGTCGATGTCGTGGTCACCCTTGTACACATGTGCACCTAGCTCTCCGAAGCTCAACGACTCTATTAACTAATACACCTCTAGTATAATTGGGCTTTGAAGGATCCTGTGAAGCATGCTCATCTGACTGCTAAGTCCTTGCTGTAAAGAAGTGAGTGATCCCTCTCTGTGAATGTCTCCCACTATGCCTGATCTCCTCATGAGACTCTCCCTATGTATGTGTAGCTCTAACAAAAAAATTCCAAGGCATCTTTGATCCTGATATCTCATGAGTCTAGCCAGCAATCCAAGTCCCTCACTGAATAGACAATGAAAGGGGCCTATATCATGGGCGCATCTAACTCTATGTACATATGGACAAGCTATACCTATTTCTAGGGTTTAGGTGAGCCTAGGAAGTGTTTTGGCACCTTTGTAAGCCTATACGCAGTACGTGCATGTCCAAGCACTTAAGGTAGTTGCATACCCTGTGATTTCACAATGCATTAGCATTAGCATCAGTACCCACCACCAATCATAATCATTTTCACCGCATGGAAACCAACATTTTCATCACAACACCAACGTTTTCAGCCATCAAAATGCCAGTACCCACTTCAACACTTATCATCAATGTTTTTAACCTCGTCATCACCATCAACACCCGTTTTTTAGCACTCATGGTTGCCATTGAGGACAGTAGATCAGCCCTTAGCCTCACCGCAGTTGTAGATCCTCCTTTTAGCCATAGCGTTTTCAGATTTCATCCCATTACCCTCGTTGTGGTTGTGGTCATCGTTTCCACTCTCTTTTGTTTTGTTCATTGTACAATCTCTCATGAAGTAGAATGGCGGCTCTGTCACCCCTTCAGTAAAAGGAACCTTGAGCATGCATTGAGAATTCATCCGATACACCATCATTGACTTCCGTTGCATGCAAGGGAGGGTGCATCCAAGGAGTATTGGAATGGAGGCAGTCTATCCATGCTGAAGCCCCATGACTACGCATGAAGGCTACTGATCTAGTAAGGGCCTTAGCCAAGGAGGAGGGGGCGGGCAGCTTGCCTGGCTTGAATATTCTCATGTGGCACTAAGGCCTTAGCCCAAATCATTCGAGAGATCATAGAGACTAGAGGCCTCTCCATGCATCTCCATCCATTATTGTTGCCATATCTTCCGTGGTGGTCCATTGAGGGTCCCCAAATTTGAACCCTGTAAAACATAGCTGAAGCCACTAGAGTGTCAAAAAGCAACAACTTTGTTTGAGGTTCCTAAAATTGAACCTGTGAACACAATGAACAAGAGAGATGCACACACACACACACACACACACACACACACACACACACACAGAGAGAGAGAGAGAGAGAGAGAGAGAGAGAGAGAGAGACTTGACACGGCATGTTGGGTACCACTTCAGTACACACGGTATGTTTACTCCTGGTCTCTGTTGGAGGTTGCACCACTGAGTTGGATGATCTCCTCCACAAGTGTCACATTTTCTAGTGGGCTATTGTCATGTGTTTGTGTTTGTCCTGTTTCCTTGGTTCATCCTTCTGATCACTTCCTTGATCATTTGATCAACGTCCGGCACAGTTGGGTTTTGCTCGGCTAGTATCATTGTGGATTCACTAGTGGTTGAAGAGATGCTACTCATCCCTTGGTATGTGTCCTCCGTCACCTCTCCATATGCCTTGCCATTGTCTAAAAAATACAATGCCTCTTTCGTGACTTGCTCAAAAGTATCACATGCCTTTAAGTGCAAGTATTTTTTGAGGGTGTCATTTCACACTCCTTCTATGAAAAGGACTAATAGTCTCTCATCTTGAGATAGTTCTAGTAGGGCATCTTTCTATGTATTGGTTAAATCGAAGCTAGGCTTCCTTCACCTTTTTCTTCTCCTTTGGTCTAAATACATAGATCTAGGAGACAATATTATGCTTAATTCCTCTCTTTGAGAATTCCTCAGTGAATTATTGAAAAAGTTGATCGATACTTAAGAATTCCAGGCTGTTTAAAGGTTGAAACCAGGTCAAGGTCGTTCCTTCTAGAGTCCACCCAAATCCTTCCTATTGAGTATGGAAATTGGTTACCTGTTCTGCCCTCAAAACTTGTTTGAAGATTGAAACATGAGCATACGAATCTCCCAATCCACTATACTTTTTGGGTACACACTTTGCCACTTGAGATGGTTGCATGCGTCTGGACTCGTATGCTCTCCCGATCCACTATACTTTTTGGGTACACACTTTGCCACTTGAGATGGTCACATGCGTCTGGACTCCGCAACCATCCTCACTATCCCTGGTCCTCCTGTTGTGGCCTCTCTTGGTTCATATTCTCCCCTTGGAACTATAATTGGTATCCTATCCGCCATACGTTCATCAAGTCGTTTTGTTCGATCTCATGTAATAGCCAGAGGGATTCTAGTTGTGTAAATCAAATTAGGTGTTGCACTATCCCTTTGTGTGTTCATAGGAGCCCTAGACCCCGTTGACCCCATAGGCTCTATGTTCGGGAATCGTTAATGTCCAAAAGAATCTTCCACTCTAGTTCTTACTGGACTTGCATTCCTAATTTCTGGTCTCGTGTGACTAGCTATGGTTTTAACTTCTTTTGAATTTACATGGTATCGGTGGAGTGGTCCCCCAAATATGTATAATGCTCTTGTTCCTTACGATCCATAGGAGAGTATTTTCGGCCATGCTTATCCTTTAAGACCACTTGGATACTTCTCCCCTCTGTGTAAGGAAAAACGTATAGTTTTTTGCAATCAGTTAGTTCCTTGATGCGGGGTTCATCGCATCTATAATAGAGCATTTGTTCTCCATTATTGAATTTATATAGCCCCACGTAAGTGTTGTCTATATTAAGCCTCTCTGTCTCGTTAGTGCGTCTGAGCACCGCGTTTTGCTTGTCCATTTTGGGTGGTTCATCTGCTAGCTCTTCATCTATCTTGTCCTTGGTGCTAGTCATTCCCCATTGTCCACAATAAAGGGGTTGTGAACCACTAGGTACATTATTCCCTCTCTGTTAAAGTATCTGTCTCCATCATAATACACATCTACAAGGTCCTTGAACTCGCTTGGCTTATTTTCCAATTTAACACACTAGCGGTCCATTCCATCCTTATAGCTTTTGTCTTTAAGCACATTTTCAAATTGAAACTTTAAATACAACAATTTTACATCAGATGCAGGTTGTGAAGGACCTGCCCCCATGGAAGTTACTTCCACAGGGTTCAACTTGTTGGATTCCTCAGTCATTAGGGTGTATGATCTTTCTGACGAGGTGTCATAAAAGCTTTCCTCTACAATGGATTCTAAAGGATGCAGTGGTCTTTGATTCACGCTACCTTCAGTTGAGTGATTGCTCACTTGGTCTATGATGCTGGGATTTGTATTCTGGTATAGTCTTCTTGATTACAAATACATGAAGAATTGATATTGCAAAATCCAAACTGGGTTACGTCATTAGCTAATTTGAATTCTTCGTTTTGTTCTTAGTTTTTGGGTCGTTTTCTCTAGCACTTGCAACCTGTCAAAAAATGCTTGATAGCTATGAGTTTACAGCCGTTCCTTTTAGTTCGATCTTTCAATCGACAAACTTTAACTAGGTTTCTCAATAGTCCACAATTTTACTCACAACATCAACAATTCAGGTCCAATTTCATTTTGAAAAAGTCATCAGGTTCCTGAGGACTACCTCTCTTTGTGGTCAAATTCTGCTCTTATGCTGAGTCAGAGGAACATGGATCGCGATCCATGTTGGGAGGCCAAACTGAATTTTTCTTGGTACCAACAGAATCAGCATGATTATTAGGTCATTTGGTACTATAATTTTTGAAAATGGATTTTTGGACTTTAGAATTAGGTCAGTTCTGTCACTTGCTCAGAATGCTTGACAATTTTGGACTTTTGGCTTGAATTTGAAGATCCTAATTTAGTTTTGAAATGATCATTAGAGTCCCTGGGATGTTCCCTAGCTATGGTGCAAGTTTTGTATCAAAATGTGTCAGAGGAACATGGATCACGATCCATGTACCTAGCTGGCAGATTGAACTGAAACTTAGCACAGAGCTTTTCTTTGGCTCCACGATGTCAGCTTTAGGGTTTTTGTAGTATTTGGACTTTTTTTAGGTCAACCAAAAGTCAATTCTTTGGCCCATTCTAGTGGTTTTCCCCTAGATCTGTTTTATGCCCTTTTGGCGCCACCTTTTGATCTTTTTCGATAATAGTGGTTTACGAAAAAGTACTTCAAATCTTATCACCTTTCTACGTGTCAAATATCAGCTTAAAATTTCCAAAAGGTACATGGATCCATGTTTGGCATGATTTTGGAATGATCTGTGGTGAGGTTGTGACAGAGGATGTGGTGATGCTCTTCCCCAATTCTTTTTGGATTTGACCCACTTTTTGAAGGCCAAAAGCAAGGTTTTTTGTATGATTTGAAGTTTTTTGCAAACAGCTCCTATTTTGGTATTTTGATCAAGTTTTTAGACTTTTTTTGTTGTGGACCCTTTGAGAAAAGTTGTTCCCTTAGTTCTCAAGAGTGCACTGATCAATTTTCCTTTACAAATGTCAACCAGGTACATGGATCGCAATCCATGTTTGGCAGCATCTGGTCATGAATTTTTGTCCTACTGGTTCCCTGCTTTTAGTTGAACCCAATTCTCACCTCTTTTTCAATTTGGAAAAATAAAAGTTCAGTTTCCCCAAATTTTCACAACTTTGCTCTACTTCACCCAGTTTCTTCATTTGAATGTTCTTTTAGCACCCTATTTCTGACCAAACTCAAGATTCTGATATCTGAGAGTCAGTTCTAAGCAAAGGAGACAATTTCTACTCACTTGGCCTGAAAGGTACATGGATCAGGATCCATGTTGGGCAGGCAAACAAGAAGAAATCTGCACAGGTTGCTTGTATATCCCCTTTTGCCAAGTTCTGTTGAGTTTAGTTCAGCTTTGAAGCTCTGGCCATCAATTTTACTTTTTAGAGTTGTGGTCTTCGGCACCAAAATAAGGCTTTGGACAGTTTATACTTTGATTCTTTTGGCCCCAATTTGATGGTGAGATTTGCTACTCAACCTACTCCTATAAAATGAAGTAAATGCACAAACATAAATGAATTTAACAATACAAAAACGACAACAAAGTGTATGGTGAAACAATCCTTTCCAAGCATGGGAAAATCAAATAACAAAATACTTTTTTGTACTTCACTCACATCTTTCTTTGCTCATAAGGAGTAGCACTAGCCGGTCCTGGACTCCAGTCTCTACTAAGCACTAAACCTACGTCTAGCTGCTTTATTGTATAAGTGTAAACGGAATGGGTGTCCAAATCTTTAAAAAGAATTTTTTGTACAACTAAGTCACTCATTACCTAAGGATTGACTTTTTCGATAGTGGCGCCAATGTTAGCGGGTCGTCGCGATGGACGTCTATAGCATAGGTTTTTGTTACTAGCATAATGTCAATATGCAAGGAAGTGACTCGGGATGGGGCATGGAGACTTAATGAGACCGTCAATATCATGAAAGTGAACCTAAAGAACTGTTCATACTTCTCCAAAAGCAAACCAACCACTTCCTAGTCAGAAAATCAGTCTATGTCCAACCTCACCGCTCTAGGTCATCACGCCTTTTCGGCATCCAAACGAATTTGGAATGCAAGGAAACTTAAGGAAACTGTTCATACTTCTCCAAAAGCAAACCAACCACTTCCTAGTCAAAAAATCAGTCTATGTCCAACCTCACCGCTCTAGGTCATCACGCCTTTTCGGCATCCAAACGAATTTGGAATGCAAGGAAACTTAAGGAGAGGTATTACAACACGAAAGGGCATATTTCTACCAAGTTCTGCAGTCATCTAGGAAGGTACATAAATCACAATACATCCCAAAAAATGTATAGAAAACTAACACAGAACTACACGGAAAGGTTCCTCTCAAGCATAGAAACACTCTTCCAAGGTCAAAACATCAAAAAACCACCATTTAAGGCATCAAATCAATGTATTTAGCTCACAAACAAGATGTCGTGAACCACAATAGAATTGAGAATGATTACACTTAGATTGAAGAGCAAGAGACAAGGAGCACAATGTGCTATTCGGAATCAAATTCTGATTCCCAAACAAGGAGAAAGATTGATTACAGTTTGTAGCAAGGCAGCTCTCAGTCAACGTTCAATTACTTCCAAAGATAATGATAGTGTTTTTTACAAAACTAAGGGTTTTGACTTAAGAGCTTGAGACTCTTTCCCACGATCATTCGGCCACTTACATGGTTTGTAGGCTCAAAGAGACTAAGACTAGAGAATGATAGATTATTTTACAATTGGAGAATCATCATTAGCAAAATTACACCGCTTCTTTTGAAAAAATGATTGAGTACAACAAATCCACCTTTTGAATGACATTCCGCTATGTCCACCAAACAAACTGATTTGTGAAAAGTAATACATGCAGATTCTTTTTATTTCATTCTATTCTTTTTTATCATCATACTAAATATTTTACTATGGATGTCGGTTGCTCAATTAAAGGTTATAAAGCTTGTCCCTCATATGGTGATTGGTTAAAATCTACGTATAGTAAGTATCTCAATATATATATATACCTTGGACATAGACAATTTTTACTTGAAGAACATAAACTAGACATTTCAATGGAAAGGTTGAGAATGGACAATGTCTAGAACGGATGACACCCGTAGATATATGTACCTAAAGTGGACTGAAGGGCCCATGATTCATCTAGATCTAGAGCTTACAAGCAAGAGGATGATGATCGATCTTGAGGATGACCCTCTTTAATAGCTCCCTCTATCTTTGTATGAATTTTTTTTGGAGTATTGGAAGGATTTGAATATCGTTCATCTTCTTGACCCTATACATTTTTTCAAAAATGTAGGCCACTCTTTGCGAAAACATATTATTGGTTTGAGACATGGAAGTAGCTTGAAACAACTTAAAAGATCAAAATTACAAACACAACTTGTGACCCCATGTTGATGAAGCTTGACGGGTCGAAAAGAATATGCACATGCACCATGGGTGCATACCTCCAAAGAGATTGACATGATTAATCAAAGAATACGATCTATTCGCATACCCACATGATATGGTACCTCATTGAAGAATATATTCACTATGGATGAAACCAGTCTTTCGAACTTGAAGACACATGATTCACATAATTCCATCAAGGTAACCCAATATTTTTTTGATCGTAACAACTCTTTCCTCCAACCATGAGATACTAATTTGAATGTACATGTAGTATGTTCTACCCCTTGTTATTGATAGTTGCTTAACGAGTGGTATCCGAGATGTTATCTATGTCATGGATATTGATATTTTTCTATTAATTGTAGCGGGCAGGTAGAAAAAGCGGCCAAAGCTATGGACTATGCAAAAGGATATAAATTTTATGTACATTGTATTATTCAAGTGCTCTTGTGAGCTATGAACATTTTTGTGTCCGGTTGGGCAACCTGTACTCACTTTGAGCATTCAAGAAATCTATAAATAAATATGTGTTAAGAAAAAAATTCTCACTCTTGCACGGGGGGAGTTGTGATCAACTTTTTATTATTCACAGGCCAATATTAATTGTGATGCAGCACATTGAAAATCTAAAGGTCCATTAAGCTTTGAGCTTTGATAGCTTGGCCACTTTGCTCACAATGTTAGTGACAATACTATTGTAGATATTATAACCCTACAATAACTAATTATAAACCTCACACATTAATAACCTTAATAGATAATCTTTATATAGGTATCACAAAATTATTGGTATAAATATGCAACCTATTTTCTCTCTCTCTCTCTCTCTCTCTCTCTCTCTCTCTCTCTCTCTCTCTACTAACTAGATTTAGATTTTAATTAGATATAGAATCAACATACTTCTCCCTCAAAATGATTGTTACACTTTAATTTTTTCATTGCTCAAATATATATGAAGAAAATTTTAAGATCGTGTAGCTCTGCTAATTAGCAAAGATGCTAATTTTTTTGTATACCGTCATAAGCAAGACAAGTCCTCGATGTGAAATCAAACTCAATGTTTATATTGAATCTCTTATACAACAATATAATTCTACAGACTAAGTGACAATCCTATCCTTTTTAAGTATTTTTGGATATAATTTTTTAAAAAAAAACAAGACATAATATTTTTTTATTCAATAGCCAATTATTAGCACAAAATTGATACTTTTGACTTGTTAATTATACTTTGGTGCGAGTTTGATAGTTGCAATTCTCCCTAGCTTATGTAAGAATTCTGTTTGAAAAAGCATGAGATCCACGTTGTGATTCTTTTAATTATAGCTGAGCATTGCAATGTTACTTTGATTTGTGGACATATGATCAATTGTTGGTGGATTTTGTGCTAGCAGATCAATGAAATGGTTTGTATAGTACATCAACCTCACTCATGTTTCATATTTTCTTTACCTACATTGTCTTATGAATTATGGAATTAAACTTCTCTCACGACATTGCTTAAACTTGCACTAAATGGAGTCACCTCTGTGATGATTTTCTTTACGGAGCTATAAAACTATTTACATAGCTAAGGTGATTTGGGATAATGGAAAATAATTTCTTAGTAATTTTGCACTGAAACATACTCCAGTATTGTATCAAACAGGTAGTAAATATTTTATTATATTATGCCTTGTCTTGTCCATTGGTCACATACACATAGATTCGCCGATTTAGGTATTATGCCTTGTCTAGTCCATTGGTGACATACACACAGATTTGCCAATTTAGGCAGCATGTAAACAGTCATTCTGGTGTAGAGTCACACCAGCTATACATGCAGATCCGTCGATCTAGGCAGCACAAGTGCAGATTTGCTGATTTAGGTAACACACCAATAAACTATAGATTCACTATTTTGAACAATACTAGATGCAGATCTGGCGATTTAGGTAGCATTAGTGTAGATTCGCCAATCTACGCAGCACGTTTCATTGGTGTAGATTCATCGATTAAGACAACACCTAGCACTCCACTCTAAAAGGTGCATCAACACGTGCTCTCTTACTCTCTCTCGCTCTTTGTCTTTCTGTGATCACCTGTAGTCTTGATTATGAGCTACAGAATTTGTCAGGTATGCAGACTATTCGGTTTTATGGCTTGCAACATGTCGCTTTTGCTATTTTTCAGGGTCTTAAATGCATTCGTTGTTTAGGGAAGCTACCAAGGTTTTGTGTAGCTTGTGGAATTTTGTATATGTACTTTTAATAAACAATTCACACATTTTACTTATGTTCTTTTATAGATGGATCCCGTCTAAGGATATTGATACAAGGTCAATACCAAAAAAGAAAAGGGAAAATGCATTGAGCTCCTTTATTTTGTAGAGAGAGAGTTACCGGCATTCTTTTTTTAATCCAAGTCCACGTACTCATTCAACTTGTGGATGAGATAGAGACTGCAGGTGTTGTTAACACTCGTCAGATGTTTTGGGTTGAAATATTTATGGGAGTTTTAAAGGGTCTTGTTTGCCAAAGAGCACAACCGGAGGATTCAATGGCCAAGGGATGAGTGATTGGAGAGTGCATGCGTTACCTTTCAAAGTACTTTGAGCGTGTTGATATAGCTGCTCTTCAGAGATGGACAATTGAAGAGTCTCCTACATAGTCAGATGAGGTGTAATGTGGCAAGGGAATTCCTCGCAAGCTCATAGTTGCAGAACATTTGAACATATCCACCTTTTTTATTTACAACTCACAATGTATGAAAATATTTTTTGAAGAGCACCAAGAAGTTTTCAACCTACAAAAAAGGAAAAGAGCTGGAAAATCTACCAAGACTGAACCTCCATCCATTCTTTCATGGTTATCTAAATGTATCAGAGATAGAGTTATGGAGGGAGAAGATGTCACTGATGAGTAGAGAGATATTGGATTTGGTTGTGATAGAGAAGTAGTAATTCTTCTATGGATATATATTTACGAAGTTGTTTGAATTTCTCTATGAATGTATATTACAAAGTTGTTTAAATTTCCAATGTTTTACGTATTTGGCTCTATAATTTTAGGTATCCACATATAAAAACATGGGGGCCTATGGACAACACTTACGAGTAGACAAAATTGATCAACGATATGTTACTCAAGATTCTTGCATTGTTTCATCGTTTAAACATCAATCCCACACAAGTGCAAGAGATACAAACCCTATCCGTGAGGAGCTTGGCCATGTGGAAACCATTGTTTGTATTTATGAACTCAACTTTTGTGTTTTCAAGCTGGTAATAATATTTTATAAATATACACAAATATGGATGCTATTAACTTGAAAGTTTCTTCTAAAGCATTTTGAATATCTTATGTTAAAATAGATTCTACTGGAGATTGATTGGTTCCGTGCTAAGTATAAAGGGGCTAGAGCAACAATGAGACAAGAGACATCTGGGTTTTTGAGAAGTTGAGTCTTCAAGACCATTACAGATAGCACAAGAAATATATATATTTTTGACACATATTGTGAGCAAGCTTTCTTCTATAGTTCTCCAAATTCTCTCAGTCCATGGAAGCAAGTTGAGCATGTCAATTCGAGGACATTGAATATTTGACACCACCAACTTATATGGAATCTCAGATGATGTAACTCAAGAGAACGACAAGACATGTACGCATTCCCATTTCCTAACATCATTATCACATGAGGACTACTCTAACGAAGAAGAGAGTGACAGTGATGCAATGGATGATGAAATAGAAGATATGGCCTTAGAGTTAGGCATTGAGCCTTCATGTGACCCTAAACAATCCTTAATTGGTTTGCTAGACACTCTCTCTCCCTCTCTCACAATCCTTAATTGGTTTGCTAGACACTCTCTCTCTCTCTCTCTCTCTCTCTCTCTCTCTCTCTCTCTCTCTCTCTCTCTCTCTCTCTCTCTCTGTGTGCAAGCTTGATAGCTGAAAAGCTTCAAGAAGCAATGAAGGACAACGAAGAGATCAAATTGATCATTGAACTCTTCTAGAGTTTGAATGAACCCTTAAGAATAGAGTACCATAGAAGAGAATGAGCACTTTAATCCATTCAAAGAAATGAGTACCCAATATTGAATTGGTAAGAATAGACTACCCTAATTTATTGATTTTTATCGAATAAAATTTGGTATAGCATATTTGTATTTATTCTCTTTTTATTTGTTCTCTCCTGCTTTCTTGCCTTTTAGTTTTATTTAGCATTTTTGACTTTGACATGTACACCACACTTGGACTCTACACCCTTGGTGGCTCTACCCGCACACCCGTACTAGTGAGGGCTCGGTGGTATGGGACAACATTGACCTACTTTCGTAACATAGGCTTTTAGTAGATCTAGAATCGTAAGTTTAGCTATCTCACTTTGGCCATCCGTTTGGGTGTGATAGGCCGAGGAGAAATTTAACCTTGTACCTAGATTCTCAAAGAGACCCAAAAATTAATAGTCATTCTAGGATCTCTATCTGATACTATGGATGTTGGCAAGACATGGTATTCCAAAATATGAGATATGGAGAGGGTTGCCATTTGACGTGACTTAATAGTCTTTTTGACAGGTAAAGTGTGCTTGTTTGCTAAACCTGTCAACTATTTTCCATATTCTTGTATTTCCATAGATAGACTTGGCAATCCAAAGATATAAACAATGGATATGCTCTCCCATGGTGAATCAAGAATTGGCAATGGCTGGAGCAATCTAGGTTGCTTCCTTCTATCATACATCATCTTTTGGCATATGACGCATTCTGAAACATACTCTTGTATGTCTACTTTCATGGTAGGCCAATTGAAGTACCTCTCTACTCCTCAAAGAGTAGGTTGAATCCCTCTATGCCATGCAGAAGGAGGAGCTTGGGATTCATACATTACTTTCTCATGGAGTGAGTTAGTAATACATAGACTATTTCCATAGAGAAGATAACCATCTTGCAAAGTCAATGGTCCTTGTTTCTTCCCTAATTAAAGTCTGAATTTATATTTTGAAATTGAGATCAATAGCATACTCATCTATCATAGAAGATATTGTAAGTTACTATAGGTACTGCATTTTCTCTTGGCCCTTGTGATAGGGCCACTTGATTGTGCTTGCCGGCAATGTGAGCAATGTGAAAATTAAATTGCGAAAGAGAAATTCCTAGCTCATTTGTTTGTCAAAGAGCTTGGTTTTCATCATGAATTACTTGAGGCCTTGGTGATCCGTTCATAGGATGAATGAAGTTCCCAAAAGATAGTGCTTCCATGAGTCTAGGGTGTATAGATCAGCTAGTAGCTCTTTTTTGTATATGCTCAATACTCGATCATTGGAGTTGAGTCTTTGACTCTTGTATGCTATGGCATACCCTTCTTGAGGCAAAACTGCTCCAAAGAAATCACCACAAGCATCACATTTGACCTCAAATAGCTTTGAGAGATCCGATAGTGTAAGCACAGGTTGAGAGATAAGCTTCTCTTTGAGCTTGTCAAAAGCATCTTGTTCTTTTGCAGTCCATGAATACTTAATGTTATTTTTCATTAAGTCATTTAATGGTCTTTCTATTAGCAAGAATTTTTCTATGAAGTGTCTGTAGTATGCATACATACGAATAAAGATTTGTAGTTTGTGTAGATTCCTTGGATTAGGCCATCCTTTTATTACCTATAACTTTGTTGGATCCATGTGGATGTCATCTTGAGAGATAATATGACCTAAGTATTGAATCTCTTGTAGGAAAAATTCACTCTTCTTTTGATTAATGAAAAACTTATTCTCTCTCAGAACTTGAAAGATTACCTAGAGATGTTTCTTGTGCTCCTCAAGAGAACTACAGTAGATAATAATATCATATAAAAATACTCCAGTAAACTTGAGGTGGGACCTAAACATTTTCTCCATTAAGCAATTGAATGTGGATGGAGAATTTTTCAAGCCAAAAGGCATGACATAAAGACCAAATGTTGTGTGAAAAGCGGTCTTTACAATATCTTCATTGACTATCCTTATTTGATGATAGCCACTTTTAAGGTCAATCCTACTAAAGCAGGTAGACCCTTGTAACTTATCGAATAGAGCTTCTGCCTATGCTACAAGAAATATATTCTTGATAGTGATCCTATTTAGTGCTCTATAGTCAACACACATGCGATATGTGCCGTATTTCTTTTGTACTACAAGGATCGATGAGCTGAATGGAGAAGAGATAGGTCTCACCATCCCTTTCTCTACCAGTTCATGTACTTGCCTCATGATCTCCTCTTGTAGAGCTTGTGAAATTCAATAAAGAGGCTTATAAGGCAGTGAGCTCCCAGGTAGAAGCTCTATTGTATGATCATCATCCCCTTGTTTTGGAGGTATCTCCCCAGGGATATCATCAATAAAAACATCTTGGAATTTATTTTGGAAACTAGATAATTCTAATTCCTCTTGATTCCTACCATTTTTATTTAGTAAAAAATTAGGATCATTTATGGACTCTTTAATACAAATCATGTACATGGAAATTGAGTTGTTCATTGACTTATCAAAATCAAGCGTATTTACAAGGGGTATAGTATGCCGTGACTCATTAGCATCTATGTACATGTTCTTTTCCCTGTACTTGAAATATATTCTCCCTTCAGGGAACTTTACATTGACAGCCATGCGGTCTGTGTTGCATTTATACGCTCGTATCGGAAAAAAAAATTGTATAAAACATCATTATACTCCAAAATCCCGGATAATCACCGAATAGCTGTATTTTTTCTTTTCGATCAAAAGATATTTTGATCGAAATATCTTTTGATTGAAAACTACTTAAACAAACCATCACTGGTTTCAATCAAAACCAGTGACTACGTTCAGAGTGCAACAGAAAGCTAGAGTTTATTGAGGTATAATTTTAAAGTTGTTTACATTTGTTCTAGCTTGTTTTTGTGTGTTGTGCCAGACTCGTGTGGTGCATTAGTTTTTCTCTCACCATAGAGTTGGATTGTAGGTTATAGGCCACTTCGTGGTGTGTAGCCATCCGGCTCACTCCAGAAGTGACTAGAAGCTAGCCGCTTTTCTTGTGTTGTGCAGCCACTTGGCTCACTGCAGAGAAGGGTTTTAGGACAAACTTAGATTCTCACTTGTGTAGTGCACTAGTATATCTCTCACCACAGAGCTGAGTTAGAATTTAGTGATTGACTTGTGGAGTGCAGTAGGCATGATGCTACATCTCTCACTTCAGAGTGACCTATAGGTTTCTCAATTTTAGATCAGCTCAAATCATCATTTGTATCACATAGAAACACAAGCGTTTTTCTTGTCAAATAGAGAGTGGAGAGATGCATAGTTTATGCCCTCTTCATCTCTCTGTGTGATGCATTGTTTACTCTCGTGCTTTGAACTCCAAAGACACGTCATTGTTCATCACTAGATGAATTGGTGTTGCCTTGGATGTAGATACATAGGATATTTGACCTGCATCTGAGATTGTTAAGTTGTCCGCAGTTGTTTTTGTTGTGAGTTCCACACACTTCATCAGGGATTATACTAAGTGACATCGTCGTTCTTACTACATAGAAATATGAGGGATACATTTGTCTACCTAAGAGTGGAGAGATGCATACCCTCTTCATCTTAGCATGACACGTCTTTCCCTTATACTTTCTTATCCGTAGATGCACCACTCATCAGTAGATGATTTGGTGTTGTCTTGGATGTAAATATATACAATGTTTGACCACAATTTGACATTGTTAAACTGTCCGTTGATGGTTGTGTTGTGCGTTCCACACACTTCATCAGGGACTAGATTGATTAAACTATCAATCAACCTTACAACAACGTCCAGGACTTGTGTTGAGAGTACCTCACACAAGCTGGGTTGTTCACACATGTACGCTCCGATCCTTTACGTGTATTATAGCAGGATCCAGTTCTTGTGATGAACGTCCCTCACACTCTTGGCCTGTTTACCTCTCTCCATCTCTCTCTTTGTGTGTTCTCTCTATTGTACAATGTATGGATTGCAATCATAATATGTTGTTGTTTGTTATGAATTATGTCAATTGTGTACGGACTAGGGTCATGACATGATTTTGATAGTTTCCCTTCTCCTCTGACAATGTTTATGTTTTAAAATTATATCTTGTAGATATGGCGGATACTAAGCTGGCAAAACATCAACAAAAAATTACCTTCGAAGTGATAGTACGTCACTTCCGTCACATGTCAAAGCCTGAGCTTCATCGTTTCATAAACCCCTCTACTCCGGAACATTATTACCAGTTCACAGAGGCCTTAGTGAAGTCTGTATTTGAGTAGCTTCAGCACGCATTTATGCCCGCTGCTTTTGACATATCTCTAATGACACTAGTTTCATTATTAAACATGGTCAAGTAATCTATTGGACAGATTGCAAAGATTTTTTAGGATCTAAAAAATGCTAAAATCATTACTTTTCCAGGCATAGCTACTCGCATACAACTTGTGCAACAGTTGTATACTTAGTTCAAGAGCAAGGGGAAACCTGGAAAGAGCAGCAAAGCGCATGAAAGTGGAAGCCAGCCTTGCGATGCTACTGAACATCTAGGAGATAACATTGGAATAGAGTCTGCTGCTAGTGCCACTCTCGCTCTCAATCAATCTCAGCTCTCCCCTGTATTACATCTTTTATCAGAAACTGCAATCTTCAATATACAAGCTCCACAGCTGGGAGAAGGGAGATGGGCGCACATGAAGCATGTAGGTGTCACACATCTTGCATTTAAAGAGCTATTGTATGCGGCGAAGTTCTTCAAAGTCCACTTGCATGGACCCACAGTGGATCAACAAGTCAAAGATGAAGCCACAATTGCTTATCGCTCCATTATTTATCCAGTTGCCATGGTCCGCCACATAGAGCGTCCAATGCTCATTTCACATTTTTGGAATAGTGGCCATGTAGAGGAGTGGATAAAAGAGTGCATTACAGATGGTAGTCAACCTACCATTCACGATTATGTGACCACTGAAGGAACAATATAGCTATGCCAAAATAACATTTTACAGATAATAAATTCTCTTCTTTAGACCCTAAAGTATCTACATGTGCACGACTATCTCCACAATGACCTTCACTCCCGCAAGATGATGCTTCAATTTGGACAGAAAAGGGTCTATGCAGGCATTGTGGATTGGGCATCATGTACAAAGACCAAAACAACAACATGCTTTCCTCCTCTCTACAACTTGCAAATAGAAACTAGGCCGAGATATATTTTCCATAGACTTCCCCAGAATGCATATCTACTAATCCCCCTCCTTGGAATAAATCCATGAATATCTACTCCATATTTCATACTTGTAAATGACTCTTGAAGTGCATGTTAGTGCCACAAGAGGAAGACAAAAGGGATTTTTTGAGCAATGTACTTGCCCACCTTGAGAGTGGCAAGCGAAACAATCCCTCAACCCGACCTAACACTTTTGATCTTTCTGTCTAAACGGTGCCCATAGAGTGGGCTATGAAATTGTAATGATTTTTGTTCTACAATTAACTAATGATTAAAGTGATGATTTGATTAATTTTCCTCTTTAATTGTGCTTGTAAATTATATAACTGATCAATTTATCTTGTCTTGTTTCAACAACATGGTGATAAATATTATGTCTCTTTCTTCTTGCAGCATGACTAAGTTATCCTGCCTTTTTCTTTGAAGATTTGAAAGTGATAACTTGTTAACTTCACAATAAGTCTTTCTAGTGATGACATATTTGCTTGATTGATAAATATGGAAGAAGAACTTAACCACGTTGAAGCACAGGCCATCTACAAAGTAGAGAGAGACGTTATAGCCAAGAGAAATACCTTGAAACTATTGCATGAATCAAAGAGGGCGAGCCCAGGTTGCAAGGCGAGCCTCTCAGCCTTAAGGAGTGTAGAAAGCTATGTCCAAACCACTTTGTGCGCCAACAACTATTTTGAATCAGCGACAATGACAAGGAATCAACTCCTGTAAAGCTATCAAATTTGCAGCACAAAGGACTCGCACGAATATTGCTACAAATATCCATACGTCGAGAGAGTTATGCCAAAAATAACCAAAAGTCTATCCATCCAACACTATGGTGCAACCATATGCACAAACAAAGTCCGCCACCGTGCGCTTGAGGATGGCTTTAGTACTGTCTTTCACTTTATTCAGATACTCTGTGCGCAGCTTATTGTAATCAAGAAGCACAAATCCTTTTTTGGTTGTGCTCACTAAAGCATCTTGAAATATGGGAAACGCATAGCATTGAATGGTATACCGCATGCCACAAAAGCTTGCGTCCATTTCATGTGCAACTCAAGCTACCATTTCTTATCTAATGCTTCATACAGTGTTTGGCCATTGGATGATGGTTTACTAACTTTAGTTGATCTAGGATTTGTTGTTGCTGACATTGAAGCATGTCCATGAAAAGGAGTTGACTAGGGAGTGTGATCATTTGCTTCCATAGGCACATGCTCCGTCCTCTTATTGACAAAAGACATTTCAACATCCATTACAACTTATTTGGCATTAGCACTTTTCTTTTTAGCTGCAAGAATTTGCTCTGCTATGCGAGCATACTTTGGTAATCTAGCATGAATATCTCTTGGTGGAGCCGTACACTCAGACACATTACCAGGGACTTTAAACAAATGCTCTTTGATTATGAACGCATTACCACTGAACTCGTGGCCGCAGGTCTTGCATTTCAATTGAGATGTATTCTTTTTGGCAGGCAACTCGTGGACGTAACTCCATTCATGTCCTTTCACCATGCTGAGAGATAAATTTAAACTGGCAGATCAACAAATCCACTTATCAATTTCGAGGTCAAAATTAATTCAACGCAACAAACTACAGAAGCAATGCTCTATCGATCAATATTGTGATCAAAATCTATCCACATTATCGATTAGACTCGCGCTACATTATCAATTAACAATAAACAATGATAGTCTTATCATTCTTCAATAAACTCATGTCAATCAAATTATATTTTCATGCGCTAAATAAATTCATCACTTCAAACAAAACATTTCAATCACAATGCTCACATCTCACTATATCGATTCATCTAAAGTGATGCAAGCTTTTGGCTTTCACACATTATGATAATCGATAATCTTAATCACTTATTTAAAACAATAGGAACATCTCATCATCACGTTGCACTATATCAATTTATCTAAAGTGCAAGCTTACGGATCTCACACATACGATAATCGATAATATTGATCAAATCTTGCAATTGATTCTCATTGGAGCATGAGGATTAATTGCAAACCTTGACAATTTTCATATCTTTTTGAAGCGTGAACATGAAGTTCTCACACTCCACAATAGATCTTTGAAAGCTTATCTATTTGTGGTAGCTGCATGTAGACGATTACACAATATGATAGACGTAGCAATCCAAATAAAGATAATGTAATATCAATGTATTTGGACATGAGATTCCTAAATTTTGATTCCAATGAGAGTACACATGACAAAAAAATTTCTATCTATGTTCACTTTGAGGTGAAAAAGTATCTGCACGTCAAAATTGAACCTACCTAAATAAAACTGACCTCTATTCTATTATATTTTGCAGATTGATGACCGCATGTGAGAGTACACTCTACACACAATGGCAATCTCTAAATTTTATCACTAGTTCACTTCCGCATGTTAGTAAAATGAGCACGTAGCAAGTGACTCCTAAAAAATAAACACCTTGTATGAGTGAGAGTTTGAGGTCTACCACAACATACAAAGCTTAAATAATTTGAACCTAAAAAAAAGAATCAATCAAATTTTAAAAAAACATTAAATTCATTTTAATCAAAATATTTTAAAACTACTTTAAATTTCAATAATTTTTAAATTATAAAAAACTTCATTTTTTAACTCTATTATTGACATGGAATACTTTTTGTGATGAATACTAGTCTCAACAAGGGGCACTGTCGCTATATATAATTTTTTTCTAATCAATGTATTCTTCGATTGAAAAATACTTTGCACAAAGTATTTTTTGATTGAAGGTTCTTTCAATCAAAATTAACTAGGAAAAAAATCAGTTGCCCATTTTTGCTGATGTGGCATCGTATAATACGCCAGTATAATATGAGGCCATGTAAAATACGCTTGTATATGACGTAGTATATGTTTCTCGTATAATGTATAATGCAACTTAGTATGTGGTTGAACCATTGTGCCCCTAAGATAACATCTTCATGCTTGAGAGGGTAGATAAGGAAGTCTTCTTTGTCGGCATAGTCTTGGACATGAAGCCTTAATTTCCCAATCAAGGGAGTAATTGCGGCTTCTTTCCCATTAAAAGCTCCATCAACAATCACAGTTTCTCCCATCTCATGAGCTTGTATGCCTAATTTAGTGGACAACTCTGTTGATATGAAGTTGTGAGTGGAGCTAGGGTCCAAAAGGATAAAGTCATCATGCTCCCTCTCCTTTTCCCAAGCATAGGAAAGGGGTGATCCTTTGCAATGCCTCTTTTTGAGCTTCAACCATAGAAGCCCTAGGTGGCTCATTGCGTGCATTTCTTCTGGGGCAAGTGTGATAGCCATGTCCTTGCTCCCCGCATTTGAAGCATTTATTGTCTTTGGCAAAACGCTCTAACTCTTTAGGAGAGAGTTTATTCTTGCTTTGTAGACTCCTTTATCTTTCGCTTTGTTGTTGTTGTTGCTAGAGTGCCTTGAGAAGAATTTTGAGTATCTTTCTTCCTTCTAGGCTCATTTTGGTCTTTAGTTTCCATGGACTTAGAATTCCTCTTAGCCCCTTGTTGGAAATTAATTTGTGAAGCAACCACGCTATGGTGTATGACTTCAATAATGGTCCTAGGCCTTTGAGAGTTGACATACTCAAGCATGTCTTTAGGTAGCCCAACACAAAAAATGTTGGTTTTGTTCTTTAAAGTCTATCTTTTGATAGATAGTAGCTTTGAGATGTAAATCCCAAAACTTTTCCACATACTTGTGGATAGACTTGTTGGGAGACAACTTCAAGCTTCACCATTTGGTAAGAACTTTGTCTTTGGCATCACTTGCAAGAAACTGCTTCATTATGGAAACCTTGAAGATTTCCATGTCTTTAAAGCTATGCCATTAGCTTGTAGGCTAGCCCACCATTGTCTACTAGCATCCTTTGAAAAATGCATAGCTACATGTCATAGCTTAAAGAACTCCATGAAGCCCTCATCTCCAAAGGCTGCATTGAATTGTTGGATAAAAGCCAAGACTTTTTCCGTGGCACCAAAGGTACCATCATAGGTGAGAGAAGAGATGTTATTTCCTCCCTCTTCAAACTTCTTGAGCTTATAGGACCCTTTTCCAAGAATCATAATACTTCCTATGTCCTCTCCTCTTGGACTCTTTAGGGGATAAGCCACTACTGCCGTCGGAAGATGAGGAAGAAGGAGAAGAGGGTGACCACTTTCTCTCTCTTTTCTTCTTTCGATTCCTCTCTTTCTTGTCAAAATTACGAGGAGAAGTACTATGTGACGATCTTTTCCTCTTGGGAGGAATTGGTGATCTTCTAGCTGTCGTCTTTGCGGAGCCACGTCTTCCAAAGGGTTTGGAAATTCACTTCTTTCCCTTTTGTATGATTCCTCCTCTTCTCTCACCAAAGAGAGTCTTATTTTGGAAGTCTCAACAAGAGGCTTCCTAAGCTCTTTCTCTTCTTAAGAAGTTTGAAGAATCCCATGGGTGAGAAGTTGTTGGACAACTTCACCTTGTAAAGCGGGGTTGCCCATGGCTTGTTGTAGCCTAGTAACAAGATAATTCACAAACATGGGAGCATCATTGGTAGCACCTTCATGTGCAAAATCAGTCATCAATATTCATTTTACTCTCTTTATTATTTTCAGCCATGCTAACAGAGTTTATGTGTGTATGCTAACTTGTTCTTTGGTAACTTCAAAGCCCCTCATAGAAATCTTAAGGACCTCACTTCTTAATCAAGAAAAGAAAAACCAATATCTCTAATACCAATGTGATGTAATTAAGCTAATAACATTGATTGTAGCGGAATTAATGTGATAGTAGTGAGAATTTCATTAATAGAACTCCTAATGATGATAGAGAGAGAAATCTTGATTAATGATAGCAACACAAACATTACACCTAGTTAGCTTGGCATGAACAATACATGTACAAGAGAGCAAAATAGAGAAATTGACAATAGTTGAGGACAATATTTATTTGGAGCCGGTCTCCCCTCCAAAAGGCTTTTGTATCATATGTTCTCCCATAAAGAGAGACTTGGTACGATACAGTCTTTGTGCTCCTTAAGACCTTCTTGATGCCATGAAGATGGAGATATTCCTGCACCAATATTATGCTCAAAACAGCAATAACTTACTTGCAATGAGCAATAAGTCATCCCCGGCCTCAATCCTAAGATCTCAAACACCTTCAAAGGTGGAGAGAGCTGGTAGAGAGTGAGGGAAGTGAAGAAGAAGAAGATGTGACATACAAGAAAGAAGTATTCTCCTCACATGCTATCACTCTTAGAGCATCGCTTAGCATAGTAATGGAGATTGAGAAGATGATGACCATGCTTTGAATCTTGACTCTTGCTTGGATTTGCATTCCATAGCCAAGAGATGTTGGTGTAGGCTCTCTACTTCTCAAGCTTGGAGAAGGATATGACTTTTTTCTTAGCACACAATGAGGATGTGTGTGTGTGAGGGCTTATGAGATACAAATGAGAGAGAGAGAGAGAGAGAGAGAGAGAGAGAGAGAGAGAGAGAGAGAGAGAGAGAGAGCTAGCTTGAATACACAATCTTGAATCTGATTGGATCAAGCTCGGGGCTAGCCAATGGGAGACCCAAATCATTTCAAGAAAGTGGTGTAGCATTGTGACAAGTGTCCTTCTTCCCCCTTTGAGAGAGTGTTTAGTTCATTGATTAAATGAATCTAATTTCTTATTGGCTCTCATGATCAACTCCCCAATAGGAATTAAGCTTGCAATGGTCTGCTCAATTCTCATCGGACCCCTTCGTACACTGTCCAATAGGAATAAAGGAGGTCCTAATTCTTATTGGTTCATTAAATGGCCCATCCAGGTTTAATCTTGTTTCTATAAAGCTTAATTCTCATTGGTCCTTCACATTGGCCATCCAATAGGAATTAAGCTTCATTGGGTGAAACATGGCTAGGAGCTTAACATGTGTCCTATATGCCTTATGTGAAAAGATGACCCTTGGTGAGTGTGTGTGTGTGTGTGTGTGTGTGTGTGTTCTATCTCATCCCCCTACAAGAAGGGCTCACCCCTTGCAAGTGGGAGGTCCACTTGGCCACTTGCACCCACTAGGAGACCTTAGACCACAAATTCAAAGGTTAAAATTACCTAGCATTGTCTGGAACCTGAGAATGAGTTTGAGTTTGAGTTTGAGGAAACAAGGAGAGGGATGACTGCGCAAGAGAGAGATAGGAGCAAACATCTAGAGAGAGGGGGAGGTCGAGAAAGAACCATATGAGTTTGAGGAAATAAGGAGAGGGATGACTGAGCAAGAGATGAGATAGGAGCAAAAGTCTAGAGAGAGGGAGAGGTGGAGAAAGAACCATTAGTCTTTGCCATGATAGAGATGTGTGAGAAAGAGAGATAGAGAAAGAAAACCATTCCAATAGATAGAAACTGAGAGATGGAGAGAGAGTCCACCATGATCTAGATGCTAGAAAATAGAGATAGAGAAAGAGATCGATGCACCTGTCTTTGGTGCTTTGGAGTTTGGACACAACGAAGAATCTTGAGAGAGGGCAAGGGAAAGAAAGAACTATAAGTCCCCTCCATGATAGAGAGATAAAGAAAAAGAACCATTGCAATATATAGAGATGGAGAGAGAATCCACCTTGATATAGATGCTAAAATAGAGGTAGAGAAAGAGAGAGAGGAGGGAGAGATGCACATATCTTTGGAGTCTGCACACAACAAAGAAGCTAGAGAGAGAGAGAGAGAGAGAGAGAGAGAGAGAGAGAGAGAGAGAGAGAGAGAGAGAGAACCGTGATGAAAATGAGAGAAAGGAAGAGAAGAAGAAGAAGAAGAGTATTCTAACGTCATAGGAAACTATCCCAAGAGACCTTAAAGATCTATCCAACAAGGAGAGTTGAACTCAAGACCTGTTATTCAAGAGGGAAATGGCATACCAAGGTGATATAAAGATTATACCATTTTTCTCTTTTTATCAGCGCTTGCGCACACACTCTCTCTCTCTCGAGAAGAAGATTATTTTAACGTCATATGAAACTATCCCAAGAGACCTTAAAAATCTATCCAACGAGGAGAGTTGAACTTAAAACCTATTATTGAAAGAGGAAAATGGCATAACCAATCTACCACACTTGGGTGATCGAAAGGTTATATCATTTTCCTCTTTTTATTAGCACACACACACACACACACACTCAAGAAGATTATTTTAAGGTCATAGGAAACTATCCCAAGTGACCTTAAAGATCTATCCGACGAGGAGAGTTGAACTCAAGACGTGTTGTTCAAGAGGGAAATGGCATAACCAATCTACTACACTTGGGTGATAGAAAGGTTATACCATTTTCCTTTTTATCAGAACGCGCGCACACACACACACATACACACACACACACACACACACACACACACACACACCCGAGAAGAAGAGTATTTTGATGTTGTAGGAAACTATCTCACGTGTTCCTGCTCAGAAGAGAGAGAGAGAGAGAGAGAGAGAGAGAGAGAGAGAGAGAGAGAGAGAGAGAGAGAGAGAGAGAGAGAGAGAGAGAGAGAGAGATGGTTCTATTATCGTCCTCGGAGGTCAAATATGACCTACGGGACCAAATGAACATGTCACGTGGTGTGAGTGGAGGTCATAAGTGACTCTAGATGCTCAAAAATGGCTGAAATGAGCGTCGCAATAGAGAGTCCACATCGTGGTTGGGAGAGGAAGGTATGTAGGGAGAGCTCATGGCTGAATATATGGGGAAAAGAGGACCTAATGTGGTCAAAAGCTGAGCACTCAAGTAGTGTGTGGTACTCACTCTCTCGCACTTGACGAGGGCATAAGGTGCAAAGTCGATGAGAACCTCGCTAGTGCCCCAACGTCCTATCTCGCAGCGTAGAGAGTGGGATCTAAGACGAATGGAGGCAATGATGTGGATCACACTCAACGGGATGGGCTCAAGGACGTAGGGATGGGTTCGGTTACCTCGTTTGGAGAAGAAGAGAGATTTGTAGTTTGGGGCAACGTGTGTGGTGTAATGGCTGAAGCGAGAACCTCCGGATTTCTCCCAAGTCGTGATACATTGGAGTTGTAAGAAGGCCTCATTAACTTGGGAGTTGATCGATGCATCCTTGACCAAGTGACATGCATCCCATCTTCCAAACCATTTCTTGATGTCGAGCATCCACCCCGAACTTAGTATTTTGCTCTTGCATGTCTTTTGGACCTTTTGACTTGCTTCATATGCGATTCTAGGAAGTCGATGCAAAGGGCTACGTTGTCTTAAGCATGTACTCCACAAACCTTTGCATGCGACCCCCAAGATTGCAGTGATAGAAAGAGAGAAAGGGAGTACAACCATAGAGAGAGAGGGGCTACCATCAATGGAAAGGATAGAAGAGGGTAAGTAGGAATCTAAACATAATTAGCTTGAAGCCCTGGTTGATTTCCAATGGAGGAGATGAAGGGTGACATGGACAATGAGTGATGGCAAGGTGAACGAGGGAGGTGTGCTGGAGATAGGAGCGGAATGAGCTAGGGCAAAGGCTGCTACTTTCAAGTACTCATGCCGACAAGGCTTACTGCCTTTTGCTGCACGTTGAGGCCCACTTTTGCTTCAGCTTGGGTGTTTTGCATATTCCAACTCCTCTATCTATTGCTTGTTTGAGTTGGTCCTAATGAAAGCACCACCACTTCATCTCCATCATTGATTGTGTGATCCCATACTGCAAAATTGTACAACAATAATTTTGGAATCACAAATGCCTCGCATGCACTACGACATGCCACATCTTGTCTGACATTGTAAGAGTTGGACATGACAAGTTGCCGCTTGCAAGCAACAATTTTGATGTGCACCCTTGATATTGAGCAAGGAACTATCCCTCCTGTCCTAGTGCAACCTTGTTACTACCACATTGGCTATGCCACCACCATGAAGACTCATCATAAGAATCCAATGTAGCCATCTCTATGATAGGCAATTTGCCTCCAGCCCTTCTGCCTCCAGCCCTTTGCATTCCAAAATACCATAGTAATCACCTGTCGCACCTGGCTGCCCAATGCTTCCATCACATGCTAATGCATTTATATCCCAAATTTTTCCTAACCATTGTGATAGAGTGTTGAGAGTGCCAAAAACACTCGTCAATGCAAAACCACCCTTTTCCAGCGCAAGAGTGCCAATCTACCTAGCCCTCGCCGGCGAAAAATAGATACAAGGGTATTTGTGGAATTTTTGAATTTGGGGGATATTTTGGGAATCTCCACAAATTATAGGGGTATTTTGGGAAACGTCTTCAGGTTAATACCCCTCTAATTCTTATGAAAAGCTGCAATTTTTTTTGTTTTTGGAGAAATTTACTCTCACAACCAGGGGTATTTTGGGAATTTTGGAAAATTTGAAGGGCATTTTGGGAATTTATGACAAATCATGAGGGTATTTTGGGAATTTTTGAAATTTGAGAGAAATATTGGGAATTTCCACAAATTAGAGGGGTATTTTGGTAAATTTCCCTAATATTTACTCTCACCCCCCCCCCCCCCCCCCCCCCTCCCCTTGCTGTGTCAGTCCTGTGGAGAGGCGACGGAGAGGGTAGGACGGCAAAGCGAGCAAAAATGATTAGGACTAGGGGCATGGCTAGGCTGACGTGCATGCGAGGAAACTTCGGGATCGACATCTTCTACCTAAGGTCCCCTCTTGATCTCTTGCAATATGGCTCTCCCCCATGCATTTCAACTTGACCCCCATACCACGTCAGGCCAGGCCATGCTCTGTTGGGTAAGAGCTCTGAACAGTATGACCCTGCTATTATGGCAAACATTTTGAAGGATTCTCTCACTCCCGAGCTTGAAATTAAGGGGGAACATAAAGTGTGTTTGAATTCTTCACATGTGTGGTCTCCATATTGCGTGATCATGCTACTATATTATTCTTCATTGGAAAGATACCTGACCTAGCTATCATAGCTAATGAAATTGACTCAAGGTTTAAATGTGTTGTAGTAGATAAAATCTTTTTTTCGGGGTCGGGCTTATTCAAATTATTTTTTTCAAAGTGGAAGATGAACTAGCTCTCCTCTCTGCACCCACTGTTGTATTGTGTGGACAAGTTGTTCACATTTTTCCATGGCAACCAATCAAAATGATCATGGACAAAATGCTTTCGAAATGCCCTGTCTAGGTGGGATTTGTGGACCTTCCAACCTTGTTGTGGCCATGCATTGGAGAGTTTGCAGCCTCCCTAAGGAAAGTTCTCTTCTCTCCAACCATCCATTTCCCTAATAGGAACAAGACTTGTGTGTTGTGGCAGACTAATAAGAAGTTCCCAGAGACTCTTGAACTTGATATGTACACTGTTGGTAAACTGGTTATTTATCTTAAATGGGGGAAATCCAGGGGCATGCTTCCATTGTGGAAATTTGGGACTCTAAAAGTTGCCCTATAATCAACAAAGATGTTGATCTTATTCCATCATACCCTAGGAGTAAGACACTAGTTCCTAGGAAGGAAATATATGGAAAAACCCGGGTAAAGGGGAGCAAGAAAAAGGGGGGAATGTCCAATCAAAGGTTACCCCTTCCACACCCTCATATACTAGAACTCCTGGTGCCAGAGCTCCCTTCAATCCAAGATTCCTCTTTCAAGGTCAAAATGCACTTACTGTGCATGTGGTGAGTGATGGGATTGCCTAGACCGAGAGACTCCACTTCTTCCTTGAGGCCTGTGTCTCCTTCAATTCCTATGAGGATAGCGAAACAGTGAGGGTCGCGGGTGCCACTTCTAACCATTCTAGGAGCTCACTGTCTTCACTACAAACTATGGGCAAGACCTCTTCCTCCTGTGGGGTGTCTTTTGCTTCTTTAGTTTTTTCCTTCGAGTTGTCATGTTGTGTGATACTTATAAAATACCTTCTATTGGATGGATTGGCTCCACTTTCCAATTTGATTTTTATATGCCATGCGCTAGGTGTGGTGATCCACATGGTATCATTACCCAATCATGGAGTGTGCAGTCATGTCGTAGCCAAGGCCTACCAATAATCAGAGGGGAGTTGCACTCTACTTTTGATAGTTGGACAACCACAAAATCTAGCCAAAAAGTTAAGTCTTCTACCACCATTGGTACTTGCTCCACCACTCCTACCGGCCGAGGACAAGTTTTGGTGTAGATGGTGGACACCCTTCCAATGGTAGCAATCCTTGGCTTCATGACCTCATTTACCACAGAATATACAATATACCATCATGGGGTGTTCTTGAGGTGGGTGGACAGGGTTGTTGCAGTTCATGCACCATACTTGGGCCCTAGCCTCTTGTTGTGCTTTCAGTTCTTCTAGCTCCCTTTTGAGTTGTGCCACCATATCTATCCGCTAAGAGGATCGAGCCGAGGTTGCCAATGACGTCTTTTGTCTTGTAGTTCCCTCTGGAGCTTAAGGGTTTCTAACTCTCTTTTGAGAGCAAGCAGGGTGTCAGTAGTAGGGTCATTCCTAAGAAAAGCGGGCAAAGAGTTACATGGCGAGCCGAAAAATGGTAGTTGTACATTCTTTATTCTTGTGGCAACCGCCAAAAAAATCATCCATGGTAGCTTCAAACCGCAAGGTTTCTCAGAACTTTGTTGAATCGAAGCAAGCAAGGCCTCCATCCACTTCTTGATCATGAAATCACCTGGATGTTGGGGCAATGTGGCTACAAGGGATCTAGTCCGTGTCATCAATTTGGTGAAGGTTTCCCCAGGACCCAATTCCAAGCTTTCCAACTGGTCCAAGACCTTCTCCCTATATTCTCCCAATTGAAACTCAATAGTGAAGCCCGCTCTGAGGGCATTCCAATTAGCAAAGTGGCCCTCTGCAAATTGCCTATACCACTTGTTGGCTAGTGTAAGATGCAGCGGAGGTGAATGTTGAACTTTGCTTAGAATGAGTGCTCCGAACTATGCTCAAGGGTTCCTTTTACTTACGGAAGGGAGAGCCTTCGGTTCCTTTAGTGAGAGAGTGCAAGTGATCACAAACAAAGTGGATAAACACTGTGAATGAAGGTACTGAGACTGAGAAAGAGAGAGAAGAATACGACACAAAAATGTTGTCAAACCCTCCTCCAAGGGCCCCACTCTCTATGGCGAGAGCGGTCTACTATTGATTACACAAATCTCTACAATGCAATGGACTTGCCGATGATGTCGACAACGATCAAGACGGTAATGAGACGGGTTGAAAAATCTATAAATCTTGTATCTGTTGAATTTTGACTCTATATCGGTGATGACGGCGATGGCGATGGCGACGACGACGACGACGATGTGCTGAAAATGCAGATGCTGAAATCTATGAATAGCAGGCTGAATATGCAAGCATTGGTTGATATGATCGTGTGGCAAGGATCTGCTACGCAAAGGTGAGATCTGCGAGGTTTGGGGGTTGTACTACGATGTCTATATGCTGAAAACTAAAAATGCTAAAGCTAGGGCTGAATCTGTTACCAAAAATCTGCAAAACGCTGAGGTTGGTCTGCATTTCAAAAATGCTAGGCCTTTTGCTGTGGTTCTACTAATGCTAGGGCTCATCTATAATCTGCCACAAAAACAATAGGGGATTTGCTGTCGCCAAGCTGATCTGCAACTTGCAAAATGCTGGGATTGATTTGCAAATGCTAAAGAAAAACGCTAGTCTTTGGTGGCTGAAAACACTAGGTTGCCTGTTGGGGAGTCTTGCTGAGAAGGTGCACTGCTGGACATTTGGTACTTGCTGCCTCTTCTGCAAGAAAATGCTAGCACTAGGTTTTCTTATATATTGGCTTGGCTAAATTTCCTACCCAGTTTCCCAACAAAGTCACTTATTAATAATAAGTGAAAATGACTAAAATAGGGAAAATAGGTCTGTACACTATGAAAATGCTCCTGATGGGTTTTGATGACAATCTGATGATCATGCTGTGTGCAACCAGAGGATATGCATCTACTCTAAGTGCCTGGACATGCACAGTTTGCGAACAGACTCACAAAGGTGCCATAACGCTTCCTAAGCTAGCTGAACTGAATCCTAGACATGAAGTAGATTGTCCACGTACACATAGGGTTAGATGTGCATGTGAAATCCCCTCCTTTTTAAAGTGAGGTACTGGTACCAAACTGTATGGCGTCGAGGAAGATCGTCAACAACATCTAGAATCCTAGAAAAGACTCTTCACCAGCCCACTCTGATGCGTGGGTCATGCGATACTTGAACTTCAGAAAGGTCTGCAATGCTTGCATCTCTGGGCCGCACCGAAAGCGACACAAAGCCATCTGTGGCTCCTTCAATGCTTCAACTTATTCTATAGTCATGTGTCTACCTTCTTTAAGAATCTCCGAGGATAAAATTCCTGAAACCACTTCCAACACAAAAACATGAACATACCTATTCCATGTAAAGTAACTGGAGAAATTCTAGTCTTCTTTAAAGACTGTGCATGCAATGTAGATGAACATACAGATGGAGTTCCAAACTATTCCTCAAACACACGCAAGCAATGGAATTGAAACCTGTCTTTCTTATCTAAATCTATCAACTGTGGAAAATCACAATGGAAATGCCGATGCTTGATGCTCAATCCTTCTTGTGCGCTTTCTGAAACTATGTCATGCCAAGGAAGAGACATGGAATGTGAATTCCTTGAATGCAAACATTTCATCTTTTCATGAGTAATCCGCATACATCCGTGCTCATTCATGAGTGAAAGGTGTTCATCGTACCATATGGCATGCCTATGAAACGGGATCACATAAAGACGGTGACTAAAATACAAGAAACCATCACGAATGAAACGCTCGAACAATGCATGCTGACTAATCATGCGCACACATAATTATTTTTGTGGAGTTTCATGGGACCTCAACTCAAGAGCCAAGATTGGTTCTTCGTGATTGATCAAATCTGCAATGAGGTTAGCTTCACAAGGCAAACTTTCAAATAAACCATCATCCTTGTGAACAATCACATCTTTATCCTTCAGATCATCATGCTTGTGAGTAATCGCATCTATATCATGCAAATCATATGTGTCGTGCTTTGGAGAATACAAGACTGAGAGAGTCTCCTTCTCCCGATTCTTTCAATCTTTGCCTGCACATTAGAAATGAGAGATGAAGAATGAACAACTTCCTCCCTACGAATGACAATGGGAGAGTCACTTTTGGCATTGAAAGTGAAAGTATTGGCTGCCCAATCAATGAGAGTGTTATGCTCACAAAACCATTGAATGCCTAAAAGCATATCACATCCTGAAAGAGGAGAGACTACAAATTTTCTACGGAAGGACGCTTGTTGAATAGTGAACAAAACATCAAGGCACTCTTACGTGATGAGAGAGTCCATACCAAGAGCAAAGCCCAACCTCAAAAGGAGATGTCTTGCTAACCTCCAAGCAGGCTCTTTCGACAATAGAGTCACTAGTCACATCATGCATACTGCCTGGGTCAAACAATATGAAAAAATGTTGACCCTTCACATGACCATAACACTTAATGAGAGACTCATCAATGGGAGGATCATGAGAAACTTGGGTCACACTCGTGTTCTCATTTATTGCATTGACAGAGGACGTGGGTTCTTTAGATTCATTAGAGTCAAGCTTAGGACATGTTCTTTTTATGTGACCCTTGATGTGACAATGATAACATCGACCTTCCTTAGAATAAATGCTTTGTTCTTTCGACGTAATGTATCCTCCTAAAATTCCTTGTCCTGCCTTTTTATCTGGAGTGAGCTTACCCTTAGGTTCATTTGGAGAGTTCTTTTCTAAGAGACTAGAGGAAGATTGGTGAGAAGAGTTACCATTCTTACCATTCTTACCGTTCCTACCGTTCTGCAGGTTTTGAGAAGTCTGAGTGGTACCTTGAGAAGTCTTGTTCTCCTTTGGATTTCCCTTATTGTGTGTCATCTCCTGTGCAAAAGCAGTCGCTACTGCCTTGTTGAGATCTACAGGATCGAGGACTTTGACATCAAACCTGATATAGTCTTCCAATCCAAAAATGAAAGCCTCCTTGCGCTCATCATCCAATTTGCATAATTGGGTACCAAGCTACAAAACACGATTAGAGAAAGACATAACTGGCAAACCATTTTGCTTGAGACTACGTCAATCATCTTTCAACCGTGCTAGGTACAATGATGGCATAAACGAAGCCTTGAGCTTGTCTTGAAAGTGGGCCCAATTGATGGAAAAGGGTGCATCTTTGTCTACTGCCTCTAGGTGTGTGGCCAACTGTGCCTCTTGCCATGCGTGGTACCAATTAATGGCATCACCGGCAAGGTACATGGCTGCCATCAAAAACCTTGCTATTTCTTGAATTCTTAGTTTTGCAAAATAAGCATTAAATTGATGCAACCAAGAATGAATAGCACTAGCATCCATCTTATGTTATACTTACTGAACGTGATTTTCTTCGTGACGGGGTTTTTGGAGTTGGAGTCTCTGCTACTTGATAAACCACCAACATCTTTGGCTGGCTCGGGTTTTGAGGTGAGTACCTGTAGGACCAGATCTTGTATGCGTTGGTGTCTCTGCACCTCGTGTTCTAACTCCAAGGACGCTCATCTATCTTTGGCCGCCAAGCGAGCTTGTTCAAGCTCGTGCTCCAAGGCTACTCTTTTGTCTTTGATTGCCAAGCGCGCTTGCTCGCGCTCACGCTCCAAGTCGGCCTTTCCTTCTTTGCACTCGCGATCCAATTCTGCCTTTCTTTCTTTGGCCGCCAAGTGTGCTTGCTCATGCTCATGCTCTAAGGCTGCGGTTCTTTCTTCGCGTTCACAATCCAATTCTGCCTTTCTTTCTTTGCACTCACGCTCCAAGGGGCAACGCGTTGTGCTTCTTGTCATATCATCATGTCCATCATCGACTTGACCAAAGCCTCCATAGGATTTGGTGCAATCCTTGGCGTAGATGGAGAGGGGGGGGTGGAAAAACCTCCTAGTGGGGAAAATTCTTCTTCGCCACTTCCATGGTCATCACCTCCATGCGAAGTATCCATTCCGCTTTGGGTGATGACCATACACGGAAGTCTTGGCTTCTTAAGTTCACGAGGAACTTGGGTTCTTGTGGTTCTTGGGTTCTTGAGTTCTTGAGTTCTTGAGTTCTTGAGGGTCTTGAGTTCTTGAGGTTCTTGAGGTCCTTCTTTAGCTTGCAATCTGTGTTAGAGAAGGATCTTCTCTTACCCGAGCTCTTCTCTTTCCCGCGGGTGCACCCCTTTGGAGGCCTTGCGCACTCACCAAGGTTGCTTTTTCCCACCTCACGTTGATTGGCCGCGGCCGCTAAGTGCACGGTCCGCTCTCAATGAGTGAAAAGAGAAACAAGGGGAGGCTGGACAAGCCCTTCTTTCTTGGGTTTCCTGTCACTCTTTAAAAACACGATTAGGGATCGACATGCCCAAGAGGACTTGGGTTACGTGCGACCGCAACAAGAAAAAAAAATCTTGTGGTTCTTTCCTTGAGTGATACAGAACACTACCAAAGCTCGGATACCAATGTAAGGTGCAGCGGAAGTGAATGTTGAACTTTGCTCACAATGAGTGCTCCGAACTGTGCTCAAGGATTCCTTTTACTTACGGAAGGAAGAGCCTTCCGTTCCTTTAGTGATAGAGTGCAAGTAATCACAAACAAAGTGGATAAACACTGTGAATGAAGGTACTGAGACTGAGAGAAAGAGAGAGAAGAATACAACACCAGAATGTTGTCAAACCCTCCTCCAAGGGCCCCACTCTCTATGGCAAGAGTGGTCTACTATTGATTGCACAAATCTCTACAATGCAATGGACTAGCCGACGATGTCGATGACAATGAGGACGGCGACGAGACGGGCTGAAATCTAAAAATGCTAAGGACTGAAATCTATGAATCTTGTATTTGCTAAATTCTGATTCTACGTCGGTGATGACGACGGCGCGACAACGATGCACTAAAAATGCAGATGCTGAAATCTGCGAATAGCAGACTGAATCTGCAAATGCTAGCTGATCTGATCGTGCGATGAGGATCTGCTGCTGCAGGAAGGTGAGATCTACGAGGTTTGGGGGTTGTAGTGCGGTGTCTATATGCTGAAAACTGAAAACTCTGAAGCTAGGGCTGAATCTGTCTCCGAGAATCTGCAAAACGTTGAGGTTGGTATGAAATTGCAAAAAAGTTAGGCCTGTTGCTATGGTTTTGCTAACGCACGGCTGATTTGTAATCTGCTGCAAAAATGCTAAGTGACCTACTCTCGCCAGGCTGATCTGCAACTTGAAAAATGATGGGGATGATCTACAAATGCTGAAGAAAAACGTTGGTCTTTGGTGGCTAAAAATGCTAGGTTGCCTGCTGGGGAGTCTTGTTGAGAAGGTGCACTGTTGGAGACTTGGTCCCTACTACCTCTTCTGCCAGAAAGTGCTAGCACTAGGTTTTCTTATATTGGCTTGGCTAAATTTCCCTACCCAGTTTCCCAACAAAGTCACTTATTAATAATAAGTGAAAATGACTAAAATAGGAAAAACAGGTCTGTGCACTGTAAAAGTCCTCCTGATGGGTTTTGATGGTAATCTGATGATCATGTTGTGTGCAACCAAAGGATATGCATCTACTCTAAGTGCCTGGACATGGACAGTCAGCGAAAAGACTCACAAAGGTGCCAGAACACTTCCTAAGCTAATTGAACGGAACCCTAGACATGAAGTATCTTGTCCACGTACACATAGGGTTAGATGTGCACGTGACAGCTAGTCCCTCTAGGGTGGAGGGAAAAATAATCATATAAGCATCTTTTTGGTTTAGCCCACGACTTTAGCAGAGTGACAAAAATCGTTGCACATGGTTGATTGCATCTTCAGGAGATGGTCACTTAAAAGTAGGAAACTTGATGCTGACGCTCTAGAGAAGGGTTGTTAGTTCTTTTGCCATGAAAAGCGTGATGAGAGAGTTGGGCAAGGCTTGGGTGTAGGTAGAGGCAATGGTGCAGGCAAGGTAGCCGAATGCGAGTACAAGTGACAACGGTGGTGCAACCAAAGTTGGTCCGTGCCAGGTAGGGTGACAAGCAGTGCTATGGATGCTAGCAGGTGCATGGAGGTGAGCTAAAGCAGGTGGGAAACTCCTTGGCAGACCAGTGGCAGCGGAAATGTATGTCTAAAGTGGTTTTTTAGGCCAAGGGGCCTTCAAATTGGGATAATTGGGATGGCAGACCAAAGTGTCCAAAATGTAGGGAATGTGCCTTGGAATGTAGGGTTCAAGATGCTCTTGAGGCCCATCCAAACGGCCCATCAAACGGAGCTTCGGTGTGAAAGATGTGCCAGTTCGAAGTTGGAAGGTGTTGCAGATCCCCGACGAGCACGCGAGATGGGGACAGGTGGCCCGAGCTAGAATGTGCAAGCAAGTGTGTAAATCTCAAGTTGTGGAGCATGCCGATCTTTTCGGATCGCTATTTGCAGCTCAGACGTGCAAGTTATGGGTCGACAAATTTTTCAAGGGGGGCAGTTGTGGGCTCTCTGGGTGACAGTGGTAGGCGCATTGACAGGGGGTTTGTTAAGCTCGCTAAGGTTCTCACAAAAAAAAGCACATGAGGTGAGGAATTAGCCGTAATTTATGGCTCGTTGATCGGGACCATGGTCGACTAGATACGCCAAGGTCAATGGGAGGCGATCACAAATATGTTTCCATTTTCTGGCGGTTTCGATTGACGGCCTTGAAAAAGATTGAAGTGCGAGAAAATTTCTCATGGTTTCGAACTAGTAGGATGGCATTCCAATGGATGGAAGCGATGGGTGTTTGGCAAGCCCAAGCGCACGAAGCACCGACCACGTGTGGAAACCTTTACTTGAAAATCTCTTTATTGTAGCCTAACTTCAAAAGTAAAAGATGGTTGGGATTTGGGAAGGGAAAAAAAGAAGAATAAGCAAAGTGGAACTAAGCTGAGAGCCAGGGAGCCTTTAAAAGCGTTTAGAATTCTTTTATAAGGAAAAAAAATGGGAAACCCTTTTTTAGAGAAAGGGGCAAAAGAAGAAGGAGGGCAACGACGGTGCGGCAATGACAGCGCCGTCGTTGCCCCCTTGGGAATAAGTTTTTTTGAGGAGGCTTTTGGCTTGGAGAGAGAAGGGAGGAAAAAAGAGGGGGTTTTTTTTGGGGGGCGAAGGAACAAGCCAAGCTTCGGTAGATGGTCGGCTTCTTTGCAGGCTTGGTTGAGGGCGAGGCAAGGCCAAGGAGCGACTCTTGAAGAAAGGGCTTTCAGACGATGAGAGCTTGGAAGGAAAGGAGCTCATTTGCATGCGTGCGCGGCTCGACAACGAAAGCAGAAGGAAGAAGTCCGATTCTCGACGATTGCACGACAACGAAAGCAGAAGGAAGAAGTCCGATTCTCGACGACTGCACCAGCGAGGGTTGTCGTCCGTGATCAACTTTTTATGCCCGTTTAGGCTGTGTCGACGAGGCTGTTTGGACCAAGTTTTGTTGAGAAAAGGAAAGCAAGGATTACCCACTTTTTTGTGTCATTTTCCCTTCCCCCCTCTGTTCTGCACCTCTTGTGCTTGTGTCCGCGGTGTCAGATGTGTGTGTCCCCATCGAACCGGCGGTGTCTTGTGGCAAAGAGAAAGAACAAGGTTTTGGGTGTGCGAGGGAAGCTCAAAAGTGTGTCATGAGGTGTGTATGTGCTCGATCGTGATCTTATATAGTGTGGTTGACTTGAGAGGTGTGCAGGTGGTGGTCGGCTAGCAGGAAAGAGAATTTTTGAAGGTGAATCCTAGTGGATTGGGGTGCTGTGTTTACCCTGGGCTGTAGAGAGGCAAGCTACTTGTGGCTCGGGTGTGTTCCCCTTTCCCCCTATCCATCTTCTGGTGCCCCCACGGAGGAGCATGCTGATTGCTCCTGTCTGTGAAGGAAAATACAGGTTTTCGTATAGGTAAGGATGGCGTCCTGAAGCTATTGTCCGATTTTTATAGGTGAAGAGAATCCAGACGAATGGCTGGCAGATTTTGAATTGTACATGTTGTCTTTGCGAATGCCTAATGAGGACAGCAAGATGCAAACCTTCCCTTTGGTGATGCGTGGAAAGGCCAAACTATGGTTCGAAACTTTGGAGATTGAGCCGAGACAGGCATGGCTGGCTCTACGGACAAGATTTTTGCATGATTTTCATAAAGAAGCTTCTCTAGTTGAGATGGATGCGAAGCTAAAGGCTCTAAAGCAGGATGTAGGTGAGGAATTTAGCTTGTTCCTGGATCGTTTTGAAGCATGTTGGGCAGAGTTAGCAGCAGCTATGCAGCTAGCCAATGGTGAGTACTTCAAATTGGATAAGTTTATGGAATGCTTACATCCGAAGGTGAGAGAGAAAGTGGACTTTGAAAGCCCAGAGAACTACAATGGGGCAGTGGCAATTGCAAGGTCAAAAAGTAGAAAAATTTAAAAAAAATCAGAGCAGGGCGTAGCAGGTTATGAAGAAATGGCACCTGTTCAACCACAAAGCCCTCGCGAGTCAACTCAAGAGGAAAATCAAGGGAATAGGGCTACGGTTGCTATTCCGCAGCAGTGGAACGTACGGTTCAGGGTCTATCAGAGCAGATGTAATAGCTTCGATTGAGTGTAATGGACAGGGGACAGCCAAGAGGAGCAAGGGGCAGGGCAAGGCCTCTACCTGGAAGGTGCTATGATTGCGGCGAAGAAGGGAATTATGCACTTGGCTGTCCCCATCCAGTGAGGGAAAGAGGTGGTATCTACCCATTGTTTGGCAGAGGGAGAGGCCAAGCATAGTTTAATGGCCCAAGGGAGCAGGTAGTCAAGAATCCAGTGCAGCAAGCCCAAACGGATGGCGGTGAAGTCCCTAGGGTGAACATCATTGGGGTGGATAAACACGATGTCGAAGTGTTGGCCAACAAAATAGCTAGAGCTGAAAGGGAGACAGAAACCGAGCGGGAGACTAGAACTCGTAAAGGCAAAGAGAAGGTATACGAGGGGAAAGAGAAGCCTGAAACTAGTAAGAAAAGAAGGCATCGCAGGATTAAACAAACGGATTTCCAGCTTGGGCACGGCCATCCAGAGTATGATTTGGTGAGTGATGTCCAAAGTCAAAGAGCTAATATTACTTTTGGACAGCTGTTGGCATTGAACCCAACATTGAGGTGGCAGTGGTCGACTAGTGTTAGTACTAGGCTACCAAGGGGTAAGGGCAATATGCACGAGGTGCAAAATATGGCACTCAGGGTAGGTAGCCCGATCGATGTTCTTCCTTTGGTGGATGCTATCATCGAGAAAAGGATGCAGGTCCAAGCCTATATAGATGGGGGAGCACAGGTTTGCGTCATGACGGAAGCTACGATGAAGGAAACAAGGGTCAAGGTGGTAGCCAAGTCGAATGTGCGCATGAGGATGGCTAAACATGCTAAAGCTAGGTGTTTGGGCATGGCCCAGGATGTAAGAGTGAAAGTGATGGGCATAGAGTGCCTGATCGACTTCTTTGTGGTAAAAGCTGGGGATAATGCATATCCTATCATTTTGGGTAGTCCGTGGCTGTTGGTAATAGGTTCCAAATAGGATTGGGAAAGCAAAGTGTTTACCTTGACTGATAAAGAGAAAGGAAGACAAGTGGTTCTGGATCTGAAGACCAAGGAAAGCCATTTTCATCCTATGGCGGCGAGAGACAAAGGGGACACCACCAGCTATGAGTATGAGACTGAAACGGCCTATGATGAGGACTATACAAATACAGAGGAAGAAGAAATCGAGGATGATATGCTAAAGATTGATGCTGACATGTTTGGGGTCACTGTGGAAGAACCTTGTGCGAAAGAGGGGGTGCGAGCACAGGTGCATGCCATAGGTACTGAAGAGGTGGTCAATATGCTAAGTGGAGACTTGACCAAGAAGCAGAAAGAAAGTTATGTCCACTTGTGTGCATCTTTTCCAAACCTATTTCCAGAGGAGTATAAAGATTTGAGAGGAGCCAAGGGTGTTGAGCACAAAATAGCCCTCAAGGAAGGATACAAACCTAAGGCGCAGAAGCTAAGGAGATTGGGTGAAATTCAAAAGCAAGCCCTTTGGCAGGAGATCAATCAGTTACTGGATGCAGGTATTATATACCCTGTAAAGGAATTAGAGTGGGTTTCCTCAGTGGTTATCACTCCTAAAAAGAATGGGAGATGGCGGGTGTGTGTCGACTATAAGCCATTGAATGCTGCGACCAAGAGGAATCACTTCCCATTGCCGTTTCAGGATGAGATTTTGAATCAGGTGGCTGACCATGAGAGGTATTCCATTATGGATGGGTTTTCAGGTTACTTTCAAATAGGGATTGCTCTTGAAGACCAACTAAAGACGACATTCATATCTCCATGGGGTTGCTTTGCCTATCACAGGATGCCTTTTGGGCTAGTGAATGCCTATGCCACGTTTCAAGATTGGATGAACAAGGTGTTTGGTCCCTATTTGGGTAGGTTCATTAGGGTTTTCATGGACGACATTGGATGTTATAGCTCAAGGGCGGATCATTTGTCAAAGCTGCGATTGTGTTTTCAGAGGCTGGACGAAGAGGGAGGTCAGTTGAACCCCAAGAAGTGCAAATTAGCACAGCCTGGAGCATCATTGTTGGGCCATGTGGTGTCACAAAATGGGATTGAAGCAGATCCAGAAAAGGTCAAGGCTCTAGTCTTGATGGAGCCTCCTCCCAGTGCACAGGCTTTGGCATCGTTCGTGCACAGGCTGAAGTATCTATCAAGGTTTTTTTGGATGTTGTCGCAGTATGTATACCCCCTTCAAAAAAGGGCGTAGTTGGTGCATGGTTTTAAATGGGATGAAGAGGCTCAAGTAGCTTTTGACAGGGTGAAATAAATCTTCTGTCAACTGCCTACGGTGTGTCCTCCCAATCATGAAGATGATTTTTATGTTGCCATGACGGGAGGCACTATAGCCATTGGGGCAGTACTATTGCAAAAGGTGGGAAGGAGCTATAAACCTATTTATTTTGAAAGCAGGGTGATAAGTCCTGGGGAGGCAACCTACACTGAAGCCTAACAGTGGGTGATGGCCTTAGTTTTCGCTTGCAGAAAGTTCAAGGTGTATCTCATTGTGCGAAAGTTTTTTATGCTAACGGCCAATAATTTATTGCCGGAGGTAGTGTTGCACTTGAAGCCAGGGAAACGGATCATGAAGTGGGTGATAGAGCTACAAGAATTTGAGTTTGAATTCAAAGTTGACCATACAAGTCGATCTCACCTGGAAGATATTCTAGTCAGCAAGGCGGTTGATTTGCCAATCTATCCTAGGGTGGTGCATGATGAAACCAAGGAGGAGCCTGACTTAGCGGAAGCTTTTACCATGTGGTTTGATGGAGCATATAGGAGGGTAATACAAAAAGCAGGTGGAGGTGTGGTGATACGATATCCACGCAACAGGGTGATTTTTTCAAAAGCCTATGACTTGGAGGATGTTCATACCAATAATGAGGCGGAATATCTTACCCTCCATTTAGGTTTGAAACAGTGTGTCGAGTTTGGTATATCGAGGTTGGTAGTGAAAGGTGATGCACTGTTAGTCATCAAGCAATTGTTGGGCCAATGGCAAGTGAAACGGGATTCATTAAAGCATTAGTTCTATGCCATCAAGAAGTTGCTGAAGTTTTTTGAGGAGGTTCAGTTCAAGCATGTTAGAAGAGAGCAGAACCAAGAAGTAGATCAGCTTGCAAGAAGCAAAGTACAATTGCAGGTTGCAGGTATATATGTGGCCCCAGTCACATATATACCTATGCTGGTCGTGAGGCCTTGAAAGAGATTGAAGACTTTTTAAATACCGGTCAGTGCTCTGAAAGATTGTCAACGCTACAAAAGCGGAGGATAGTACAAAAATCTCGCAAGTTTACACTGATAGGGGAAGATCTTATGACCTATGGACGGGATGAAGTGCTGCAAAGGGTGCTTTATAAGGAAGAAATCAGTATGGTGCTGCAGCAATGTCATGAGGAAAGTGGGCATCAAGGTAAAGACCAGGTTTTGTTTCGAATCTTGAGAGTAGGTTTTTGGTGGCCGTCGATAGTACGTGATGTGCACTATTGGTGAAAAACCTACCATGAATGTCAGACTATGGGTGAGAGGAGGCTGATAGCCGAATCGCAGGGAGCTATCATTGCCCAAGATGCTTTTGAGAAGTGGGGCCTGGATGCCATTGGTCCACTCCCGAAGTCAGCAAGCGGTAAAATATACATTGTAGTGGCAATTGACTACCTTACCAGGTGGGTCGAGGCCAAAGCTGTAAAGGAGGTCAATGCACAGATTGTAGCCCACTTTGTTTTCGATAACATTTGTTGTCGTTTCAGAGTGCCGTGGGTACTCATTTTTGATAGAGGCCAAGGATTCAGGAGCAAGCTTATGCAGGCATTAGTGGAGAAATTAAAGATTCAACATCGATTTTCCTCGCCTTATCATCCTCAATGCAATGGTCTTGTGGAGAGTGCCAATGGACAAATCATCAAGATGCTGACAAAGTATGTGTATAAGCAAGAGACAGAATGGGAGATCAATTTAGAGAAGTGTCTATGGGCCTATAGGACATCCTACAAAGTGGCGACCAACTTTACTCCATTTGAGTTGGTTTATGGCAAGGAGGCAATACTGCCAATGCATGCACAACTGGGTGCTTTGAAAGGTATGTGGTGCATCAATGCCACTCCACAAGCTATCTTACAGGATAGGATTGTCAACCTTGAGGCATTACAAATGAATAGAGAAGCAACAGCAGACTACTACATGAAGCAGCGGGAAAGACGAGTGTCTAAAGTCAATAAGAGTCTGCCAGACAAGAAGATAGAGGAAGGAGACCTGGTAATGAAATACGAGAGCTACTTGGACTTCACCTTCCAAAAGAAATTCAAGAAGAAATGGACGGGTCCATACAAAGTGCAAAAGGCATTTCCGAATGGGACCTATCAGTTGGTGAGAGTCAATGGTAAATTTCTCAGCCACAGGGTAAATGGTGTACGGCTCAAGCTGTACTTTGACAGAGGTCTGGTGCCTGATGTGAACCAGATTGTAGCCGGGGGGGTTGGGCAACCCACCTGAGGAGATTTGAAAGTAACAAATACACAATGTTGTACATATTGCACATAATGTACATATGGTTGTGCCTTTTTCCATATGCTTGAGTGCCAGTGAAGTGTTGCAAATTTCAAGTGCTGTAAATATGCTTTTGGTTGAACATGAATGTTCAACTAGGGGGTGGGCAATGATGGTGCAACCAAAGTTGGTTCGTGCCAAGAAGGGTGACAAGCAGTGCTATGGATGCTAGCAGGTGCATGGCGGCGAGCTAAAACAGGTGGGAAAGTCCTTGGCAGACCAGTGGGGCAGCGGAAATGTATGTCTAAAGTGGTTTTTTAGGCCAAGGGGCCTTCAATTGGGATGGAAAACCAAAGTGTCCAAAATGTAGGGAATGTGCCTTGGAATGTAGGGTTCAAGATGCTCTTGAGGCCCGTCCAAACGGCCCATCAAACGGAGCTTCGGTGTGAAAGATGTGCCAGTTCGAAGTTGGAAGATCTTGCAGATCCCCGACGGGCACGCGAGATGGGGACAGGTGGCCCAAGCTAGAATGCGCAAGCAAGTGTGTAAAGCTCAAGTTGTGAGCATGCCGATATTTTCGGATCGCTATTTGGAGCTCAGACGTGCAAGTTATGGGCCGACGAAGTTTTCAAGGGGGGTAGTTGTGGACTCGCTGGGCGACAGTGGTAGGCGCATCGACAGGGGGTTTGTTAAGCTCGCTAAGGTTCTAAAAAAAAATGCACATGAGGTGAGGAATTAGCCGTAATTTATGGCTCGTTGATCGGGACCATGGTCGGCTAGATACACCAAGGTCAATGGGAGGCGATCACAAATATGTTTCCTTTTCTGGCGGTTCGATTGACGGCCTTGAAAAAGATTGAAGTGCGAGAAAATTTCTCATGGTTTTGAACCAGTAGGATGGCATTCCAATGGATAGACGCGATGGGTGATTGGCAAGCCCAAGCGCATGACGCACCGATCACGTGTGGAAACCTTTACTTGAAAATCTCTTTATTGTAGCCTAACTTCAAAAGTAAAAGATGGTTGGGATTTGGGAAGGGAAAAAAAGAAGAATAAGCAACGTGGAACTAAGCTGAGTCGTGAAGCCTTGAAAAGCCTTTAGAATTCTTTTATAAGAAAAAAAAGGGGAAACCCTTTTTTAGAAAAAGGGACAAAAGAAGGAGGGCAATGACGGCGCGGTCGTTGCCCCCTTGGGAATAAGTTTTTTTGAGGAGGCTTTTGGTTTGGAGAGAGAAGGGAGGAAAAAGGAGGGGTTTTTTTTGGGGGGGGGCAAAGGAACAAGGCAAGCTTCGGTAGATGGTCGGCTTCTTTGCGAGCTTGGTTGAGGGCGAGGCAAGGCCAAGGAGCGACTCTTAAAGAAAGGGCTTTCGAACAATGAGAGCTCGAAAGGAAAGGAGCTCACTTGCATGCGTGCGCGGCTCGACAATGAAAGCAGAAGGAGGAAGTCCGATTCTCGACGACTGCACCAGCGAGGGTTGTCGTCCATGATCATCTTTTTATGCCCGTCGAGGTTGTGTCGAAGAGGCTGTTTGTACCAAGTTGTGCTGAGAAAAGGAAAGCAAGGATTGCGCACATTTTTGTGTCATTTTCCCTTCCCCTCTCTACTCTGCACCTCTTGTGCTTGTCTCCGGCGGTGTCAGATGTGTGTGTAGGCAAGTGTGCCCCCATCGAACCGGCGGTGTCTTGTGGCAAAGAGAAAGAACGAGGTTTTGGGTGTGCGAGGGAAGCTCGAAAGTGTGTCATGAGGTGTGTATGTGTTCGATCGTGATCTTATATAGTGTGGTTGACTCGAGAGGTGTGGAAGCGGTGGTCGGCTAGCAGGAAAGAGAATTTTTGAAGGTGAATCCTAGTGGATTGGGGTGCTCTGTTTACCCTGGTCTGTAGAGAGGCAAGCTACTTGTGTCTCGGGTGTGTTCCCCTTTCCCCCTATCCAACGGTGATGAATCTTCACAAGACTTCTTAAACATGCTCCCTTGACTCAGAGCAAGTGATAGTCATGCATGGATGCAAAAAAAAGGTTTCCTAAAATTTAGGCTAAAATTTAGGACAAATGGTCAGAGCGATTACAGACTGCTATGGCACCCTAGAATGTGGCCACACTATAGGCTTCCCTAAATCTAACTTCTCAAGTGATAGGGCTAGCCTGCAAGACCCGATAGAGCTATCCCCCGGCTATGCCAAAAATGATAGCAGTTGTAGATGGAAATGGTGCATAGAGATCTCTAGTAGTGGGTTGCTCTAGATGCAGTATGCATGCCGACTCACATGCTAGATCAAAATCGATAGGCAAGGAAAAATGTAAAATAGAGCTAAACGATGAACTGAACAAGAACTAAAAAATTTAATAGACAACCACAAGTCCTCCAAGATAGCACCTTCTACATAACCAAATGACCATCACCAGTCTTAGGTCATGGACTAGAATATTAAAAAGTGCACTTGAACATTTCAAAATTAATGAATTTCATGGCTTCGGAAGTCAAAACCACTATCATGTCTAAATTATACGGGGATCCGGAGCTATTCTTGGCTCTTCATTCATTTCTCAGTGGAGAACTAAAAGTCAGCCTACCACAATTTGCAGAAATGAGTAGGCCCAATGAAATCCAAACTGAGGAGGAGCGGTTGGACTCACAACCCAAACTAGTTGAAAGATCAATTATTGAAATATCTGTTAACAAGTTGGGGTAATACTTTGAAGGCAATGAATCTAATGCAACCCTACCAATTACTACTAAAGGAATAACTTTGAAGGGAATCCTTGATGGTGGTGCAAGAGTGAGCATTGTAACAAAACGTTGTTGGGAATCTATGGGAAGACCTCATCTTGAATTCATGAACGTAGTGGTAAAAAAGGTCAATGGATGTATCGTCACGTCTATTGAAATCCTGAAAGACCTCAAGATCAAGGTCCTTGGACCTACGAGCTAAGGCATACCTTCATTGGTATGGATTTCTCCAATCATCCTTTGTCATTTGAGATGATCTTAGGGCATCCTTTCATGAGGGAAGCAAAAATGGTGCATGACTAGTTTCAAAACCACGTCTACTATAGTTCCAAGGCTCTGTCATTCGAGTTGATCTTGTAAGCGGTCGAGCGCATCTTTTAGGGAAGAAGTTTATAATTGACAATTGATCGGACATCACAATTCATGCAGCTATGTTGAAGTATTGTTACACATGTAAAAAGCACACGAATATTGGGGAAGAATCTCCTTATATGGATGCCCTACTTGGAATGGCTGAGTCGGACAATGTTGATTGGGTACACTTCATACCAACCATAGGCACTTGGGGCAACAGAGGAACAACTTGGGTAACATAGGGGAAAAAAATACTCCAGGTTGCACCAATAAATATGTCCAGTGCAATGCATATACCTTTTGAGGATACAAAGAGTGAAGACCTGTATGACATCCAAGATACTAGTGCCTCAAAAGAAATTGTGGTAAATGTGACTCAAAGACTGAATCACTGACAAAAATTGATTCTAAGCTTGAAATGGAATCTGACTCGCATATTAGCTCAAGTCGAAAAACAAAACCCTTGACGTCAAGTACCACATCCTAAAATGATGTATCTTGGAGTGAAGAGGACACAGATGAGGACGAATCCAATGATTCCATGCCAAAAGCAACCCAAAACCAAAATTAGACAAGAGGAGTAAGAGATATAAGAGACGACAATATTGAGCCAATGTGCCAGGATAAAAGATAAGTGATCCACTACAAAGTGGCTCAATTATGTGGGGGCATGTGATGCTCATTGAAAGTTGGTAGAAAATTGGGGGAATATTTCCAAAGTGTCATGCAGTGCAGTCTACAACCCCTTGACCTTGCACAATTAGAGATTACACAGAAGCCAAATTTGAGTTGTACTAAAAGACGACATCAAAATTGAGAGTTAGCTCAACAACAAAAGGAAGAAGAAAGTCAAGCAAAGGCCTTAACTCAGGAGGAGCCCATAGACTTACATCCTACACCTGAACATTTTAAATCTTAGACCACAGTGGAGAGAACAGTTGTGCATGCCAAAGCCCAACGAATGCCTACCGATGGTCCAGTGGTAGTTAAGGAGATAGAATTAGCAAAACCAAGTGAGGAGTATAAACCAATTTTTATTGCTCAAGACCTTACTAAGACTGAAGAGGTCGTACTTAAAGACCTTGTCAAAGAATTCAAGGATATATTTGCTTGGATATATCATGATATGAAGGGAGTTCCACCTCCCGTGGTGCAACATACAATTCCCATTATTAGCATTGCGATGTTATTCTAGGAAGGCCATACATGCGCCAGTTAAAGATGGTTCAAGATTATATCTACTTGCACCACATGGAGACCACATCTATAGAGAAGTATAGAGAACACCCGTAGAGGACTTTGATTTGGCGACTGCTACAGAGTTTGAGGTACCTGTGTGGTTGAACTCTAAATATCCTATGTGGATGTGTGGAGGTTCAAACTATGACAATTTAGTCAAAGAAGAGCACAAGCAAGGGAGACCATTTGAAGATTCCGAGTATATACTAGAGCCTTTTCCTAAATAAAGAATGGAACCCTTGGAGTGGACTCAAATTTTGGCCACCTTAGATGTACATTTCAATGAGATCGCACCTACCACGTTTTGTGATGAAAATGGCCTAGATTTGATTCCTTTTCTCATGATTAGAGTGAATCCAAAAAGAAATAATCAAGAAAAAAATGGGAATAATGAACTAATGCAAGAATTGAAGACTTAAATCTAGTACTTGCATATCTAGTATGATCTTTCTATCTAATATCTTACCATGGAAAGTGATTACAGCCACATTCTAGAGGATACTAGGGAGCCAAGTAATGAATGTTACTATGACACCCTTGATACTTAGGAATACTTAGAACTTAGTGCAAATGATAAAAAATTAGGAGGTCATGAAAGTGAATTTGAAACAAAAATGAAGAGTTCTTTGGTTTTCCAAATTGAGAACCCAGGAGACAAAAATGTTACAAGAACAAGCATACAAAAAGGGGGTAAGAAATAGCCCAATGATGTAGATTGGTGGGAAACAATCTTACTTGAGATCAGTAAGGGCCCTCAATTGCATAAAAGACAAAGTAATTAGACAACCCTCAATACCTTCTCAACCAAATAAACTAAAGCCAAAAAGAGGACAAAATGACAAAATCTCCCCAGGATGCATTGAAGAAAGTGGACACCGCCAGTGAGCCTAGCTGGACAATTTACGAAGGTTGAGCAAAAAAAGAAATACAGTGAATTGAAACAGACATTGAATGAAGTGTGGATAACAAAAATGGAGAGTGAAAACAAAAACAAGAAAGAGTAAAAAAAGGATGGAATAAGTGTACCCTCTCATTACAAGAAGTACTCTACTCACGATCAAAAAATAATTATTGAATAGCCAATTAGGGAGAAGGTTGAGCCAAGGAAATCTTATGATGGACCTGAGGATGCTAAAAAGCTAGATCTAGTAGAGCTGGGAGAAGAGCCTAAACCTGCTTATATTGCGACAGATCTATCTCTAGTTAAGGAAGAATTTTTTATTCAGATGCTCAAGGAGTACAAGCATGTGTTTGCTTGGTCTTATAAGGACTTGAAGGGGGTTGATCCTACCATCTATCAATATACAATTCCTCTAAGCCAAGCAGACAAGTAGCCAACTAAGGCCTACTTACCTCTACCCATGCTTAGTTTCACTTAAAACACCATTAACAACTCAAAATGAGAAACTAAACACACGAGGCAACCTAGAGCTAAAACCACTCAATGTGTCGCACACACACACACACAAACAAACACTCAAAAATAGATCATTGAGCATGTATACGATGCCAAGAATGTGGAAGAAACACAAGAGATTACATTAGTAATGCTTATCCGTACAAAGATTAGTGAGCAGCAAATGTAGACGTACTCTTCACTACATCAGCTCAAAAGTTAACAGATCCCCTAGTAATTATAATTTTTGGCTTATATACCCCAAGTTAAACATTGGGTATTTGGATAGAAAGGGACAATTACTTCAAAAATGGGGCGGACTACGGTATCTAGTCTCTCATTAAGTACAAAACTTGTCTGGAGATAATTAAATTCTTTTGGGTTTAGGAATTACAATGATGACTCAGGCAAAAAATGAATAATTAAGTGGATGAATTTTTGCAAACCCGTTCGAATTGGCGTGATTGAGTTCCTTGCTCCAACACTCTCCCCTCCCGGCTTCTTGTCGCACTTGACAAGACTTCATTCTTTGAGCAGGGTCTTTCTTTGTTTTTGTTCGTCAACATATTGCTAGAATGCCAAGATTATTTGCTACACTTGATCAAACTCGTGTGGTTTGTAGATTCTTGTAAAAGGGTTTTTTTTTTGTTTGTGTAGGGTGTAGGCCACAAATCTGAGTCGGAGATCCTTGCAAATTGGCATAAAGATAAATGTGGAATCCATTTCAAAATATCCCGTATAGAAAGAATCCTTAAAGGGCTCCATGTAGTGGCTTGGGAGGAACATAATTTTGGAAAATAGACCATAGATTACCTTCATCTTGGGGGTATCATTCAAGTTGAATACAAGTACTCTGTATCCCTTCAATAATGAAGTCCACTTTAATTTGGTGGCCTTTGTATTTTTGAATGTATTGATACATGTGGAGAGCATGTAGCAAATCTTCAACATCATTTTGTATGCTATATCTGGCTTTCCTTGAACTAGTTTGATCATCTGCTTGATAGCGTTCCTCATATAGGCGAGTGAATGTGCCTCTTGGTTTGGGCAAGGTTGGGTAGTTTATCCATGTAGAGCGAGAAACAAGCAGTTGCTCAAAGTCGTCCACCTTCTCCTCCTAATGATTGGGTAGTATGTTGGGTCGATCTAAAGGTGGATTGGAGAAAAAGAGTTTATTGCTACTACCTACTTGTTTTCCCCCATGAACTGAACTTTACATGCCGACTTGGTCTCTTTGATTTTCTCCATGGTCCATTCCAAGAGATCAACATCCTTGTAACTCCCCTTAGCATCTAGTAAATGTGTTGGTAGTAGCTCTTTCTTCTTTTCTATTGTTAGACACTTGAGTAGTGGGTAGGGAAGTTCTGGCTCAAGAACCTCCTCTCTTAGCTACTCTAGAGTGATGTATTTTCATAAATCTGACCTCAATAAATGATGCTCATAGAGGAGGTTCCTAGACACAACTTCCTTCATCACTTCCCAGTGTTTCTCTAGTAGATGTGAGTACTATTGAGGTAGATTATGAAGTTCAATTTAAATACCCACATCTGGCGAGCCTTCAAACTGATTGTACTTATGTTCTATCTCTTCTTCTGTGTTCTCAAAGTCCGGCCCTGTTTCCAAGGGTCCTTTCTCTCTAGAAGGGAGGTTCTACAATTGTTCAATCTTTGATAGCTGCTTTCTTAGATCCTCCACTTCCTTCATAAGCTATTCAGTGCTTTCATCCTTTTCTTTTCCCATGTCTATCATGGCCTTGATTTTAGTGTGTAGATCCTCTTCAAGTAGAAATTTCCTTGTCGTTTGAGAGACTTCTAATTCTTGTTGCAGATCTAGAATCGTCTTCTTATAGATGTCAGTATGCTTAGTGCTACTTGTAGGAATGGGTAGAGGGTCTTATGTTAATGCCTCCAGGTGTCTTTTGATCAGCTATCTGGTCTTTGAGCACATCTATTGATATCCTTTTCTTTTGAGCTAGTGTTTTTGACTCTTTGGCACTCTGATGTGCTTGTTGATATTGCTTTTCTTTTTGGTCCAAGGTAAGCTTACTGCTTTGGGATATGCTTTCTTGTACTTGCTTGGTCATCACTTCTTTCTCATAAAGCTCTTTGTACTTTGCCATTTATTTGCTAACATATTCTTACTATGCATCTCTCCTTTGCAAATCCTCTAGCAAAATTGTGTTTGTCTCGATCAATTATTTGTTTTCAGTCCTTGTTTTGTCCATCTCTTGTTGTATGTTGACTACCGCTAGACTGAGATTGGCATTGTTCTCTTCTTCCTTCTCATATTTGAGAGTGATCTGCATGATTTCTTTGTTCAGATCTTTAACTAGCTTAGAGATCAATGCTCCCTTGGCCATACTAGACATTGATTCTTGAAAGAGTGGTCCTTGAGTAGCTTATTTTGTTGTTTCTTGGGTGGTTTCTTGGATGGATTCCTTGATATCATCTCTCTTGATATGTGTGACTGTTGGTTGAGTGGATATCTGCGTCCTTTTCTCTGATTAGCCTTCATGTGGAGCTTCCTAAAGAGAGGGCCTGGGCAAGGATATCAGCCCTACCTTCTGGTGCTTTCTCCACATTTCCTGTATTTTTGTGACTGCATTGCGAACCTGTCGCTTTTGAGATTCTGATGAGATAGGTAAACCAGCCGTCCCGAGGTTTTCTTGTATTTTTAACAAGCCTTCAAGCTGATCTACTCCTTTGTGTTCCTGTTCGTTCTTAGTTTCTTGTTCTTGTGCAGTCATCATGGGGTTTTCTTGCATATTTTGCAAGCCCTCTGACTGAACATCTTTTTTTGTGGGCCTATTTTGGTGTCTTTGGCTCATGGCTGGGCTCTTGTAGGAATGACATTGGCAAGTCCACCGTAGTAGCATAGGCCTCCTCTAGTGTATATTCAGAGGCCATAAGGTCCTTGCTTACTTGCTTAGTAGTTTCTTCAGGTGTGCAAGGCGAGGTTGGAATCTTTTCTTTCCTTGTATCCTAGCAATCGAGTCTTATTTTTGTCCTTAATTCCCTAGAGAGGGTATCCTCTTCCCGTTTTTCTTGGACTTTAATTCTCTTGGCCTATTTTCTTTTGGCTCTCCTGTGGATGTCCTCTCCAATTTTAGGAATGTTCTTTCTCTTAGCCTCTCTCTCATCAAATCGCTACCTTCGTAGCCTTGGGTTGATGCATCTTTTTTACTTATTCATTTGAATTTGGAGCATCTTCTAATGAGTCTCTATCCTAGACAAGATAGGTTGTGATTTTTGTCAAAAACTTAGCTCCCCCTAGGCGTGGGATGCCGAATTTCTTTGCCCGGAGCTTTGTCTCAATTGCTGTTACTAGTCAGTTGAATCCCTACTTGGCCAAGATCAATAGGTGCATGTCGAAGTTGGGGCATTAGCTTGTGTAGTGTTGAAGCTAGATTTTTTTTTGGCCTTGTGTATCTGGTTTGTCTGTTGAAATGTAGATGCTGGTGCAAGACTCTCATCAAATGCTATGTCCTCCTTTCTTTCATACTGCTAAAAGTTGGCAATTCATTGTACTAAATCCTCATTTGCCTAGCCTTGTGGCGACTCTGACACCTGTAAATCTATGTATGGAAAGTCCCTATTGGTCCATTTTGAGCAATTGAAGTGATTGTAGACTCCTCTTCACCTATAGAAACTGCTGCCATCATCATTTTTATGGTATGAGCCATGGAACAACAACTGCAGTTGGCGCCAAGTGTGGACTTTTTACACAAAAATCCCATGCCAAGGAGAATCTATTGGGACCCTGCACCTATAATTTGGCAGCCTTTGTTTCATGCCGGTTTCATGTGAGAGAAAAATTTAAATTCCTAGGTACTTTTGCTATTTTTGGACAATTTAGGTATCCATCGAGGTGTTCATAGCCTCATTAAGACCCTCTGAAGGTGGGCTATCTTCTGGTATAAACTGTTATTGATTTGGTGCTTGATGACAATGATCGCAGTTGATGACACTAACAATTGTTTTAGACATAGAGCACATCATTGCATTCCACATACCTTGGAGGTCCTTTTGATGCATTGCACCACTCATTTGGACTTTCCTACTTTGTGCAGTGTTCAAGTTTCTATATGAGGTGCCTATGTCTTGTTCTTCCCCCATGGTGCGTGTGTTAGTAGTTAGCTCATTCCTACATGTTCTAGCAAGGGTAGGGAAATCACCACTCATCTTGCTTGTTTTTCACTCTGAATTTTTTGTACAACATTTCTTGGGTTAGTGGTAGGTGATACTTCTTGAGCCTGTATCCACTAATCCAGTTAAGCATTTCTTCTCCTTCTAATGTTGCAAGCTTTATGGGCCCACTGGTGACAATTTTTTTTATCATAAAGAGTCCCATCCCTCACTTTTTGAGTTTTTTAGCATGTTGTTTAAAGGTGTACACCAAAACATAGTCCGCTATTTTGAACACATTCTTGCAGAAGAACTCTTTTTGGCATCTTTTTTGAGCATAAATAGATGCTACAACTTGAAGGTGTAGCTCATCTAACTTTTCTAAATCATCTAATCTTGATGAAAATTCATGCTCTATCCACTCTAATTGTTTAGCTACTCCCAAAGTTGGGATTAAGAATTCGATGGGTAGGATGGCATTCAGACCAAACACCATATTGTAAGGTGTTGTGCCAATGGATGTCTTATAGGCTACTATGTATGTCCATAAAGAAGAATGTAATTTCTGGTCCCAATCTGTGTTAATCTGTCACAATTTATGTCAATACCATGCAAAGTGTCTTATTAGTAGCTTTAGCATGTCCGTTGGTCTGTGGATTATATGGACCAGACTTCTTATGAACAATCATGATTTTGCAAGAAGATTTTCAATAACTTTGTTTATGAAATGTGTGCCTCTATCACTGACAATTTCTATGGGTAATCCATATCTTACAAAGAAATTTTCATATAGAGATTGTGTAGTGGTTCTGGCATTTGCTTTTTGTGTGAAGTTTTCCTCACACCATTTTGTGAGATAATCCATGGCGACGATGATATATTGGGCATGGGATTTGTAAGCGGGTGGTGGGATTGGTCCCACAAAGTCTAAGCCCCACGCCCTTGCTCCCATCATCGGTTGTAGTGGCATCTCATACAGATTTATAGGTACCTTGGTATGCTAACAATCATCACATCTCTTAACATATTATTCTGCATCCATGTGCAATGTAGGCCACCATATTCCCCAATTAAGACAATCTTAGTTGTCTTATCACCTGAGAAATAGTTCCCAGTAATCCTCCATGCGCTTGCTCTAAGATAGGTAGATATTTGTTTTCTGTTGCACATATTTTGAGTTGGTTATCCTTCCCTTTCTTGTAAAGTTGATTTTCAATTAACGTGAAGTCTTGAGCTTCCAGCTCAATGGCTTTTTGTCTGACCCTCGTGACATTCTCAGAGAATTTCCTCATTGTTAGGTAATCAACCATATATTGACTCCATTGAGGTGAAATTTTTATCTGAAACAATGTGGCATATTCCATAGGTGGATTTTTCTTGCATGTAGCACAAGTTGAAACATATCTATGTACATCCGTATGCATATCAGTCCAATACACTCCAAGTTGCTTTGGGTGATGGTGTGTCTTCTTTTGGGAACAATGGAAGGCTATGTCCTATACATGGTCTTCCATGAGGTAGCACTCATATTCTTCTAGACTAAAGCATAATCACAATATTCCATCTAGACCTAGATGGTACAAACATCCACCTACAAGCTGAAAGTTTTTAGCCTTCCTCATTGTTTGTTGCTTAACCATCTCGATGTTGAAGATGTAAGCATCAGGTATAATATCATCTACTCCTTTGGGTACTTCTCCATTGGGTAACCTAGAGAGATTATCTACTATGAGATTTTTTTTGCCTTTCTTTACCACAACCTTAAAATCAAACTCAAGCAATACAATGAATCATCAAACAATTCTTCCTTAATTGCAAGATTTGTTCAATGTGCATTCATCCAAGATCTATCTATCTTCTCTTGTAACATGTGCAGCAATTGGTGGTCCAACAGAACTAATCATGCTCCATGGTTTTGACACTTTGGATTCTTCAGGTGGATAGCATCGTGGTTTGGTCATATATCCACTAGGATTTTTGTAATAAGTTGGGATTGGTACAAGTGCCTTCTCCTCATGTTCTTCTATAGTTGGTGCATATATAACTCCTACATGTCTTGTTCCTTGTAGTGGGGGTTGTTTTCCTAAGACTAGTTGTGGCCTTTGAACTCCCACTAGTCCCAAAATAATTTAAAAATGTGTATCTTGGCATTGGCGGGGCTTGAGCTTGCACTACTTGGGCTTGCAAGACATACTTATGCTCTAATATGTACCCCTTGTTATAATAGCACTCTTTAGTTGTGTGGTTTGTCCATTTTTGCTCTATCACACACCACTTAGGTTGCTTACATGCAGCTTAGCAAATAGATTAATCCTCTTGAGAACCTCTTCAATGAGTTGTTCTTGATTTAGCGGAGATTCGGATTTTTATATTGACTTAGTAGACTTGGATCCACTATGCTGTGTCAGGGAATCATCATCTAAAACCTTTTATTCTCCTCCCTTGTAGACATCACACTTATCTACCAAGTAGAGGGCCTGTTTCATCAACTCATTCAATGTAGGGCTCTTTTTCATGTGTAGGTATATTTGGACATCCTTATTCCTTAGTCCTTGGATACAAAATGAGCATTAATCTTGATTGGGTTGGCAATTCTTCTACTAGACAAATCTTCACATATCTTTTCAGTCATAAGGCTACTTTTTGTATGGATTTCCCTTCTTTCTACTTGAATTTGTGGTTTTGGGAGAGGGTGTTGTGAACTATCTCTCTTTGAGAGAATTCCTTGATAAATCTGTCAAACACCTCCTCAATTGTCTTGAAATCTCTATGTTCCACGGAATTGAGCCAGGTGGCGGTATCCTCTTCAAGGGTTAGTCTGAATCTTTCAAATTGCATTGAAAAATCTAGGACTTTCTCCGGTCTAATGACACACATAAATGTTGCCACATGATCCCTAGGATCTCTATTTTTGGAATATTTCTTGTTTACTCAATTCTGGACCTGAGATGGTATGATCCTATGGTGATCTACCAATCTAAGCATAGAGTCTCCTAGTCCTCTTCTATGAGCTCTTTTTGGCCTAGGGTATGGCAAGTGTTCCTCCCCTAAGGGTGCTCCTAATCCATAATTCTTGGTTGGCCTTGCAGGTGGATGTCCCTCTCCTCATACCCTTTCTTCTTGTTCTCATTCTCAATGTTGTGCTTTTGTCCTGGTTGGATTTGACATTCTTGTTCTACTCTCATCTTGGTAGTGATGATGGAGTGGCGGTATTGGTGATGCTCCTAGTCCTGGCATGGCTTGATAACCACCTCTATATGTGTTTTTCTCTGGTGTTGCATACTGTTTGAGCCATGCTTCAAATGATAGCAGTGTGGCTTGTAGGTTTTGAGGATCGGGTAGTGGTTTTCCAGTGGTATGTGATGTGGTGTTGTAGTCTTTTGAGAAGGGATTTGTGGGTTTTCTAGGGGTATGTGTGGGCTTTTTCTTCTCTTCAAAAGCATGTGTAAACAATTCTAGTGTTATTACTCATCATACATCCCCTGGATGGATTGGCTCATATTCTAGTCCGTACTTATCGACAAAAGTGATATTGGTTCCTATTGCCTTGTCATAAGATAATAAGTACAGGACTTTGTCTATGCTTAATCCATTCACATGGGGTTCCATGCATTGGTAGTATGAGATGACCCTCCCATCCCCGTGCTTGTAGATTCCTACATTATCTTGAATGGTAGACATTCTTACCACTCTCTTGTCATGAATGTAAAAAGCTCTAGGAAGGTTAAGTTTAGGAGGTAGTTCTTGGGTCTCCATGACCATCTTCCCTTTTTCCACATTATCACCATATCAATTGTAGTTTTCTGGACAGGGGGTTTTATTTATGTGTTCACAAATGCATAATCACATTAAATAACATGTGTTAATTTTATGTTGTGATCACATCTATATTCACACAACTTTTACAATGACCGGCTTAAATTTAGTCTACCTGTAAACCCTCTGGGATTTAGATATTCTTGATGGGACCCGCCGGGAATATCTAAATCCCGGCGAGCTATGTCATAACTATAAAGAGCAGATGCTTAGCTTCATTTTTAGTTTTTTAGGAAATATTTCCCTTGTTTAAAACTCCCGATTGGCTAGGAGGGTCCTTTTGGGAAGAATATTCTTATTTTAGGGACGATCATCTTTCCTTACAGGCTTGCCTAAGGCTACTGATCCACTAGTCTTCACTTCTTTGAATTATGGGCTAATACCTATGGAGATTTAGGGACAAAGTTGGAGTCACTTGAGCTTGTTTGCATTTGAGCAGCACATGTAATTTATATGTTTCTTGCTCCTTATGTTGTTTTATAAATGATTTGATGGAGCCAAGAGTCATGCTTAGGGGCTAGTATTGGTTCTTAATATTTGATATGATCCATGTTAAACAAGGGTCTATTGTCTTATACTAAAGTATTGGGAAAACATAGATCCTTGGTTTGATTGGTGTAAAGTATCCTAGTTAATTGGGTACAAAAGAAATCCTTCATTGGGTGTGCACCTTGCATTGTATGTATGCTATCAACTTCATGTATCTTAATTTGAAAACACACATTTATGTGGTGTAAATATTACTTGCATTTATCATGCTATGATGCTTGAGGTTTAATAAAAAGTAATATGTGTACATCTACAAAGATTAATATCTATGGACATTTTAGAGAACATCAAAACTATCAATTAAGTAGGTCTATATATTTGACTATCCATGTAAAGTAAGCTTAAAAGAAAAATATTGGATAATCTAAAAACTTTTAGCCATACTTTGGAGTTAGCATGAGTTGTCATGGGAGAAAGAAAGTAGAAACAGTAAACAAAATATTTGGCGATATCTTGTTAAAGCATAATAAACACAATACTTGAATTTTTAAAATAGTTTTAAATTGTTATGTGGCTACATTTTATCATCAAAATCAGTTTATGTTTGTGTAGAGATGTACGTTTTTGTAATATGTGAGTGTCTTTACTGGTACTTTAGTTATGTATTCAATGTTCATGCTTTCTTGAATAGGTTATTTGAGATGGAAGAAAACGTTGTACTTAGTGATAGGACCCAAATGCAAAATAGCAAAAAAAAAAACAACACTTGGGATACAATGGCAATTAGGAATTAACATCGGTGATCGATTAATAGACTGGGAGTGTAAGCTATGTCATACAACAAAATCAGGTGGCGCACCTCGACTAAGGGAACATTTTCTAGGTGGACCCAAGAAACGGGGTCGCATATGTACCCACCCTAGTGCAGTTGCAATGTCGAATGTTTAAGGGAATAAATTCAAAAGAAATAATCAAAGAAACATTACACATCTACTAATAATGCGTCAAGAATGCCATAACATCATGGTTCCAATCGACAAACTTCGAAGGCATTGCCGGTAAAATAGCAGATTTAGCCCACTAACACATATTCACAAATTGTTGCAGAATCAACAATGAATATACTTGAATGAAAGAGAAAAGGACAAGGACATAATGCAAGTTTTGAAATCAAAACATGATTACCCGAGCTCAAGTTATGATGATTACAAGTTGCAAGAGAGTAGCCGCTCTTAGTCATATGCTTCAAACTCAAAACTTGATGATGATAATGTGTCCTTTTCTCACTCTACAAAATATACTTTATACCTAGGGGTCTCTTGGCCATTGGCCGACTTTACAAGACTCAAACTTTATTATTAACTTTACAACTCAGCTTCTCGTAGATTGCCCATCTATAATCAAAGAGTATCAAATAATTATAATGCTTCTGAAAAAAATAATAAAAATACATCAAAATTTTGGGCTCATGGAAGAAGAGGTCATCTCGAGGATCGCTCGTTTGGCTTGACTTCCGACATTTCCCCCTTCCTAGTCTTTGCACGTCCTCGTGCAAATGATCTTGGTTTGCTTCACAATGTATTAATTTTGTTTGACTCGAAAGACTACAACCTTCCCATATCAAAGTTGACCGAACCGTGTTGGAAGAATTGCATTGCCTACAAGTACAAGCTAAATGGATCTCCACCCAAAAGCCATTAGAAGAGTTCGAGCTGATTCATAATGGTTTATGAGTTATGACCAAAACATTGTTTTTATTGCTTACGTAACGTGAAATGAAAAGCGCTTTTTATGTATCCAAATAACCATAAACACATCATGTGCATAAATCAGTGTGTTCAAAATGATGAAATAAGCATGAAGCAACTTCATATGCATTCGAAAAGTCCATACATGCACTCATATACAAAAATACAACCACCAAAAGGGTATCTACGAGAGAGAGAGAGAGAGAGAGAGAGAGAGAGAGAGAGAGAGAGAGAGAGAGAGAGAGAGATGATGATGTCTATGGAGTTTAGTGCTTCTCAACGCGATTTAGGATTGATTAGGAGTTTTTGAAAGGCTTCTTGCTTTGCCGCAAGATAGAGGTGATGAGAGCTATATAGAGGTTTCACCACGCGAGCCTTCGGAGAGTGCGTACAATGTGAAACAAGAGAGCAGTTTTAGTAAGCAAGTAGAGAGAGTATTCTTCTTCTTCTTCTTCTCCTTTCCATGAACAAAAGAGAAGATCTTATGGAGATGGTGATGAAGAGCTTGCACCACTCCGTATAATAGGTATGTATTGCCTTGTTGTAGTAGACGCAATTGACGGCACTGAAAACTGAGGTCTCTATGCCAATTTGTAACTGCTCCAATTGGTCAGAGTGTGCCCCAAGATAAGGTAGTACTACCTCTTCCTCTAGGGATAGCTACATGTTGAGATGTCAAGCTCCGTTTGCTTGCCAAGCTGCTTATCATAGCACTTTGTGTAACAATCCTTTTAGAGAATTGGAGGCAAAAGTGGAGATTGAAGCTAGGGCAAAAAATTCAAATTACTGACTCACACACTTGACAAGCGCGTACTGGATGACGAAGAATACGGCCAGCTCATCCAAGAAAGTACCCATTCACAAACCACACATTCTATTGGAGTCCATTGTTTGCTAAGCTTTGGTGAATATAGTGTTTGATTTTCATAGCGTTTTTTCTTTCCAATGATAGGGTTAGAGAAATGAACCCATATTATAGTTTTGCTCATTGTTTTGATGAAATCTTTGTACTCTCCTTCTGCACCGTTCACTAAGCCATCAAGAATGTCTAGGTTTCCCGTGCATAGTTCGACAACAATGCATGTTTTTCGGCTTAGTGTGGAGTGCAATCCTCTAGTTGATTTGGGGTCTGTGGGAATGCTAATTTTTTTGCTGCATGAGTTGTTTCTTTTATCAATAGCATTGAAAGTGTGGGTGTTCCTTGCATTTGATTAAAGATATTAAGATTATGAGTATCCTTTTCTTTGTTGGAATAAATAGATGAGAAACTTGATGATTAGTTGTAATACGTCTATAGTAATTGTTATTAAGGTATTCCAAGTCCTCAAAGCTGTGTTGGCCAACTCAAAGTTTATTAAGAATCTCTATAAATATTGGATCATTTTGTTGCATTGTTAGTGTAAGTTCGTAGCATCGTGGATAAATGTGCCAATATGAAGGAGAAATTGTTTCTAAAAGAGTTTTTTTTTTTGCAAAGATCTAAGTGTCCTTGATGGGGCCTGCTTGACATAAATCACCACACAAAAGGACATCCAATCCACCAAATGGTTTATGATGGACTCATTTGATCGCACGCAAATGTGAGTTGGCCATGGAAAACACACTTCAACCAATCAAAGATACCTCATCAAAAACTATAATTTTTAAATCTCTATATAGAAGTGAAAGTGCATCCAACTTTTCAGCACTCAGACTTGTTTGTGAAGAAGTAATTAGAGGCAAGTGAAGTGTAGAGTGAATTGTGGTGCCACCAATACTGAAAGTTTCCTTCCCTGTATATGCCATTAGTAATGTTGTTGGCGATTCTGGATTGGGTGGGCTTTTATGGTTGTAGAATCTTTGCAATGCTTCTACTAACAATAGCAAGGCAAATGTTTTTCTTGTTCTTGCTCCTCTTGTAAGGAAGAGATGTATTTCTTTGTTGGGTTCTATTCATTATTTTAACATTAAGTCATAAAATACGTGTCGTTGTTGGTGGTTTAATTTTTCAATGCCTGCATAGTAGTCATCAGTTGTCCTAGCGAGGTACTTAAAATGGTGTAATTGCAAAGGGTTTTTAGAGCACACATTGATGTTTAAGTCATTGAGAACATCTGCTTGGTGTGAGTGGTATGAGTCATTGTCTGTTGTGCTTGGGGAGAGAGTGCAGTATTTTGCAACTTTTTCTATTCGGCTTGCGTCTTTACTGAACTTAATCTCATTTGATTTTATGACTTGCAAATGATGATCATATGTGTCCCTCCATGTAGAGGATTCTTTCAAATGCTGGTTCTCATTGTTGATCCAAGGGAGGTATAACAAGCATTGTTCTCTGTAGTGGTCTTTTGGACTCTTAAGAATATTATAGTTTGTGAATCGTGTGATCTTAGCTTTACGTAATTTTTTGTATGTTGTTTTGTCTTGGTTAATTGTTGATGCATATTCAGCTAAGCATAGGTGATGGAGACTTTCTGGTCTTTGAGCGTATTTGTCAATAATATTTTGGAAAAATATGTTTGTGTTGGATGAGTCAAGGTTTTGCAAAATGACTTTCTTTTAAGAACTAATGCTCGTTGATCAGGAGGGTTAGTGTTTATGTACACAAAGGCACAAGTTGCACTATGGAGCGGTAATGACAGTGCTATATAACATGCTTGTTGCACACTAATTTTGATGTGTGTTGAGAATAGCGTTGCCTACCTTGCATAATCTCTTGATTGTTGTTGCATTGTTGGCCACACAAATATTGAATTGAGATTTTATTGCGGCAATCAACGTGTTGTCTATCTTTGTTATGTATGATGTACAATAACTTGCTGCACTATGTGCATTCAAGACAAATTGAATATCAGTGTTTGCATCCCATAGTGTTTCAATCATGGAATTAAAATTGTTTATCTAAATGTCCTTTACATGTCATTTCAAGAAGAGTGTTGTGGTGGACAGTGTGTTGCTTATTACCAAAGCTATTCTTTGAAAGTCAACTGCAAGCTTCACAGACATTCTTCAAAAGATAGGTCATTTTTAACACCAAATGTATCGTGGTTGTTTTTAATACGTTAAAAAATTATATTGCTTCTAGTTTGATTTTGGTGCTCCTTGTCAACGGGTCTCAAAATGACTGTGAATAGCATGGGCAATCTTGGAAAACCAAATCGACAAGATTTTGTTTGCTTAAGGCAAGTTTTTCTTTGGCGATGTCACCATATTTTGTGAAGGTATGACGGGAGTTTGGAGCTGTATGTACTTATGTGCTTGTCCACAAATGCAATAATGGTTTCATTTGTGTCATGATCAAGTAAAGGAGCATCTTGGACTCACAAAAGACGATGATCATGTTGACTACCACGGCTTTGGAACTCTGTAACAAATAAATATTCAAGAATTTTTCCATATATTGTGGTATCATTAAGGAGCACTCTTTTCATGGATGTGAAGCGATTAAGGTAGAAGAGAGATGTTGTAATTGGGTCTGCTCAGATCAAACATCTATGGAGGGACATATCGCTTTCATTGGTATCTTGTTTAATTGGGACTATTTGTTGCAGCGCATTAACAAGGGTTTTGCATCGTTTTTCAGCTGAAGAGAATGTAAATGGCGGCCCTAATTGTTGAATCATGCTAAAAAAAATTTAATAACTTTTTATTTATAGTCGGGAGAGGTACGAAGCGCTTCAAAATCTCTGAAGCCAAGTCATGATGAGACTAATTTTTCTATGTTCGTGTCTTGACAAACTTCTCCAGCACACAATCTTGCTCCCTCAAGTTTTGCTTTGCGGAGCCATATCCAAATGGAGGATACTATTTTCTACGTCATGATTTTCACTAACTTAAAAAATAAATTTTTGATATTGAGAGCAAAACGTCTATCTTTGTGCATTAGCTCCCACTTTGCTATTGTTTGGTAGTTTTTAGGTACGTATTGATGGTATTTCCTAGGCTCTCAAAAGAAGATTGTAGGGAAACTAAGATCCTCACAAAACTCATCAGCAAATAAACCAAGTGGAGTGTTGCCCTCTGATGGCACGACATGTAAAATTTTATCGTTGTAATTGATAACTTGTAATTTTATCGTTGTAATTTTATCGTAGTTACGTTGTGTAACATAACATCAATGTGAATATTGTCCTCATCCTTGGTATTATTTGTGCTCATGTTTAGGGGAATTAATTCCTCGATCTCATTTGTGCTTATGTTTAGTGGAATTGATGATTTTGAGGTTTCTTGTAAGTAAGCCATTTATCATTTATGGTTATGTTCTCCTTTTTGTATAGAGAGCTATTAAACACTAGTTTGGTACCAAAACACAACACTTTAAGTGTCCTTTTTTAACAAACTTAAATTAAATGCTACTTGCATTAGATGGTTTATTTAAGAAAACCCTCTTGATATGCTTAAATATGTTAGCTAGAGGGACTTTAAAAAATATAACCTTGCATTTTAGAATCTATTATGATCAAGAACTATACACATCAAGTTGACCCTCGTAAGACAGTTATTGACGCTTTGAAGAAATCGCCTTTATAAGCTCAAGAAAAAATGAAGCGACCTTGTAGAAAATTCTAGGTGACTCTTCCACAATTTTGCTATAGATAATTGAAAGTTTCATGTGCAAAAAAATTGACTTTGGAGTATATAAAATAATGGAAAGTTCCATGTGTTTCATATGGTCATTTCAAGCATATCGTTGCATACAAAGAAAAATATGTTTCTGATGTATTTGTGAGTTTTAGAAAGTGATACATTTCTTGCCCTTTCCATTGAGAACTCAAGGTGGCAAGTAGAAGGGCTTTGGTATGCAGCAATTATTGGATCATTTTAAATATTCAAAATTGCATAAGAGAAAACTTTCATATTTTCATTCTTGAGACATAAGTATTCAAAACCTCAAATAATATCAAACTTTCCATGTAGATCAACTAAATGTATCAAAGTACATGGTACATGAAGGAGTACAAGCGGAAGTGCGACGCGAGAAAGAGTGCGAGAAGAAGAGCACTACGATATGGTGAACTCGCTCTACTGTAATGTGTAGAGCATAGTGAGTTCTTATTAGGTTTTTACAAAAGAACATGTGTACATACCTGGCGGCCCGCCCACTTACCTGGGCGACCACATTGGGCTTTATACCCCAACAACCTCCCACTTAAAGTCCAATGTGGTACTTTAAGTGTGAGAGAAGCTACTATACAAGCTAATATACAAGAGATGTATAGAAGTGATGTACTACCCTACACCTAATTGCTTGCGAAAATGCGCAAAGCTCTCTGAGGGAAGTCCTTTTGTAAGTAGATCAGCAGGATTTTCTGTGGTGTGAACTTTGACAAGCTGAAGTTGCTTATCCTCGAGCATTTCCCTGATGAAATGATACTTCACATCCACATGCTTTGTCTTTGAGTGATAAACTGGATTGTGAGCCAATTGTATAGCACTTTGACTATCACAATATAACACAGACACCTCTTCTTTGATTCCCAAATCTGTTACTAGTCGATTAAGCCAAATTGATTCTTTGCATGCCTCTGATGCTGCAACATATTCAGCCTCTGTAGTAGACTGAGTAACACAATCTTGTAATCTAGAACGCCATGATACTGCTCCACTAGCCAATGTAAAGACATACCCTGACGTAGACCTTCGGTTGTCTAAGTCACCTGCATAATCTGAGTCTGTAAAACCCTTTACACTTAGCTCCTGACTCCCATAGCATATACGCATACTCTTTGTAGCTTTCAAGTATCTCAATATTCCTTTCACTGCCTCCCAATGTTTCTTGCCTGGGTTTGACATGTATCGACTTACTACTCCCACTGCAAATGCAATGTCTGGGCGAGTAGCAATCATTGCATACATCAAACTACCCACTGCAGACGCATATGGAATCTTATCCATTTCAGCCTGTTCTTCCTTAGACACAGGACAATCTTGTTTGCTAAGTTTCACATATGGTGGCAATGGAACACTCAATGCCTTTCCCTTCTCCATATTGAAACTTTGCAAAAACTTGTCAATATACTCTGTTTGAGATAACCAAATCAACTTCTTTGATCTGTCTCTCTCAATGCGCATACCAAGTATATGACTTGCCTCACCCATGTCTTTCATGTCAAACGATTTTGCCATCTTTGACTTCAAAGCTGAAATTTCTTCCAAGTGCTTGCCAGCAATCAACATGTCATCCACATACAAAATAAGGATCAGCCAACTTCCATCCTTAGCCTTCTTTGTATATAGACAGTGATCGAACTCACTACGTTTGTAGCCTTGAGAAAGCATAAACTTGTGGAATTTATGGTACCATGCCCTCGGTGATTGTTTTAAGCCATAAAGACTCTTTAACAACTGGCATACCCAATCTTCCTTGCCTTTCTCAACAAACCCTTCTGGCTGTTGCATGTAAATTTCCACATCTAAATCACCATGCAAGAACGCTGTCTTGACATCCATTTGGTGCAACACCAAATCTAATATGGCAACCAATGCAAGAAAGCATCTCAATGTAGTCATCTTGACCACCGCAGAGAAGACTTCATCAAAGTCAATGCCTTGTTCTTGCTTAAAGCCCTTGGCAACAAGCCTTGCTTTGTACTTTGGCTGACTATCATGAGCGGTGATCTTATACCTGTAAACCCATTTACAAGGTAGAGCCTTTTTGCCCTGTGGTAATTTAACTAGCTTCCATGTCTTGTTTTTATGTAGAGCTGTCATCTCTGACTGCATGGCCAATTGCCAATTCCCGGAGTCCTTCATTTGCACTGCTTCCTTGTAACATGAAGGCTCATTGCAATCAATCAACATGACATAGTTCATAGATGGAACAAACCTATCAGGAGGTCACGTGACACGTCCAGATCTACGCACAATAGGTGGCTCAGGCTCACCACAACCTGTGGTTCCACTCTATCCTGTCCTTGCTCCTCTTGAGCCCTGACATTTTGTCTTGCACGTGCAGGTCCATCTTCTTGGAAGACAACTCTTCTAATCTCCTCAACCCTCTCTGGTTTAGAATGATATTTGGATTCATTAAAGTGAACATCATTGCTGCGGACAACCTTTCTGGATTCGGGATCCCAAAGTCTGTACCCCATCTCACCAGAATTACCATAGCCTAGAAAGATCCACTTTCTACTCTTTGGCTCAAGTTTGTTCCTAAATTCCTTTGGAACGTGAGTATATGCCTCACAGCCAAAGACTCTGAGATGCTTGTATGAGGGCATTTTGCCTAACCATACCATCTCTGGCACTGAATCCTTCTGCAAAACCTTGCTAGGAGATCTATTTACAAGATGAACAGCTGTTGATACAGCTTCAGCCCAAAACCCATTTGGCAGTTGTGCATTAGACAACATACTTCTGACCTTCTCTTGTATGGTCCTATTCATCCTCTCAGCAACACCATTTTGAGGAGGATTGTAAGGAGCAGTAAGTTCACGTTTTATACCTTTTGACTCACAAAAGTCCTGAAAGGCCTTTGAAACATACTCTCCACCATTGTCAGTTCATAAGCATTTAAGCTTCTTGCCACTCTGATTCTGCACAAGTGTCACAAACGTTTTGAAAACACTAAACGCTTCATCCTTGTGCTTGAGAAAGTAAACCCATACTTTCCTCGAGTAATCATCTATAAATGTCATAAAGTAAGAAGCTCCCCCTAGAGATAGGTTAGGCATAGGTCCACACAAATCACTATGAACAAGTGCCAACTGTGTATCTCTTCTACTGCTTCTATGCTTATGTGGCTGCTGTGTTTGCTTACCATACAGACAATGTTCACAGAATTCAAAATCATTAAATGAAAAGCCAGGCAAATAACTAGAACGAGACAAGATTTCCATTCCCTTCTTAGACATATGTCCTAACCGGCTATGCCACAAAGAAACGTTCGGCTGCTCGGTTACATTGATTACATTTTTAGAGACATTTGATACATAAATCATGTAAAGTCCTTCAGACTTTACTCCATGTGCTACTGTCATAGAACCCTTGGATATCTTCCACATGTTCTGTCCAAAAGTGGTGACGTAGCCAGCATCATCAAGTAAACCTGTGCTGATCAAGCTCTTTGTAATTGCGGGAACATGTCTCACATTCTTCAGCGTGAAAGAAGAGCCATTCTGAAACTTCAATTGAACATCTCCAACACCTAAGATCTCACATGTCTGCCCATTGCCTAGCCGAACATGATCTTTAGTGGGCACATAAGAGGTAAACCACTCCTTGTTTGGAGACACATGAAGTGATGCCCCTGAGTCTATAATCCAGTCACTCAATGCATTTCCATCAGATGCTGTAATAAGAGCTGAGTCCATTGTATTCTTCAAGAAGTAGATGTCTCCTGACACTAGACTGTCATCCACTGCAACAGTGTTTGTCACATTTATTTCTTGAATCTTCATTGAGGACTTGTTCTTCTCACCATGGTCTTCAGCTTTCTCTTTGCCTTTTTCTGCTTCCCATTCTCTGCAGTCTCTTTTCATGTGACCCTTCTTGCCACAATGGTAGCATTCTATGTCACTCTTGCCTTTAGCACTGCGGGACTTGCTACGAGACTGATTCCTCTTTCCACCTTTGTACTTTTCTTTGGTCCTTCCCCTGACAACTAAGGTTGTTCCTTTGCCTTTGTCCATTATCTTTCTATTGGTTTATTCAGTAATCAGACTTCCTTCTACACCTGCTATGTTCAAACCATCTGGAGGTGCAGAATTACTCAAAGCTGTGCGAAAAGTGTCCCAACTTTCCGGCAATGTGATCAACAGGAACATAGCTCTAACAGGTTCATCAAACTTGACACCTTGAGCTGACAACTGACTGTAGATTGTGTTGAATTCATTCAGATGATTGGACATAGGTGTCCCTTCTTTCATCTTCAAGTCAACAAGCTTCTTAAGCCAGTATACTTGTGAAGTTGCACTCTGCTTCTCATAAAGATCACTCAGCTTTAACCATGCTTGATAAGCCGACATCTCGTCTGCTACATTGAAGTAAACGCTTTCTGCCAAAGTCAGCATAATGGTAGAAAGTGCCAATTCATCCATTTGGCTCCATTCATCTTCGTCCATATCTTCTGGTTTTATCCCCTTGAGCTTTATAGGTTTTATCTGCTTCTTTTGTACCAACACGTGCCAAATTTGTTTCTTCCACAATGGGAAATTGGTTCCATCCAGCTTCTTGATATTGTAAAGAGCAGTGTCCTATGATCCAGCCATAGCTACGCTTCATAGTGGTTTACTTTCCTGGGAAAAATTCGGCAGAGTTTCCCCTGTAAACTGACCTCTGAACCAATATCAACCTGTCAAATGAACCAAGAAAGCTTCAGATTCTGCATAAATTTTGGCAGAGTCTCCTTTGTAAAATGGCTCTGGTGTACTAAAAACAGACCAAAAAACAGCTCAAAAAACACTATCTCTCTGACATTGTAAGCTGCGGGTAAACCTGTCCTGCACCTGTACTGTCTCTCACTGTCCTGTCACTGTCCTATAAGCATAGACTGCGACAATGCCTCAACGGCAGTAAAGCAAAGATGCAATCCCAACTCTCTAACTCACAGTCAATACATCCTAGCTGCCTATCTAAGGGTGCTCGAGGGATTGCTCCAAGACCTGTATCACCGAAAGGATCTCAACATTCGAGAATCCCCCAGCTCAATAAAACCTCACTTGACCCTCAACAAAGGCTGCAGTAAATCTGACAGTACATAGACTTCCCACAAAGTCATACATCCACAAATTTCCCACTGTATGCTGTAACCGCTGCGGCGGTTGTTTGCTGCGTGACTCACAGCCATCAAACCCTCAACATACATACATAATCTCTGACAATACATCCCATGGGGAAGTACCTGCAATGTTAGGATGAAATCTGGAATATCAAGGAGCAAACACAAGCTACCTGATGAACTAGTGGATGTCGCCTATAGTCTGTGTGTAGATGCGCCCGTGTCGTATGTGACACGCCTCCAAGAACTGTGAGCCGTCCTTCGATGTGTAGACAGCCACAAATCAACACTCTGGGAGTGTCGATATCCTCAGCACCTGTAGTCGTAGGCCAAAAACCCTAAATTTGCAGAGTCGGATCTGCATCCGCTGAGACCACGTAGTCGAAAATGGCCTGCGCAGACCTTTGTCGAAGCCGAACGGTGGCCGAGATGACCTCAGAATGAATTTCTGACAACACCAAGCCCTTTGGGTCCTCCCACGAGATTTGGGGCCGTGTCTTTGCCTGTCGAATTTCACTCCAATCTGAGCTGGTGACTCTAGCCTCCTGCAGTGCTGCCCCGAGCCTCGATCTGAGCTCTGATACCAGTTGAAGGAGTACGAGCGGAAGTGCGACGCGAGAAAGAGTGCGAGAAGAAGAGCACGACGATATGGTGAACTCGCTCTACTGTAATGTGTAGAGCATAGTGAGTTCTTATTAGGTTTTTACAAAAGAACATGTGTACATACCTGGCGGCCCGCCCACTTACCTAGGCAACCACATTGGGCTTTATACCCCAACAATACATACACAATTGGGGTGCCTAAAACCTTGGTTTCAATGTTATTATGGAGAACTCAAGATTTTCAAGAGTTTTTGCACGATAAAAAATTCAAGATAGAGTTCAAGCAACGAGATTTAATTGAGTTAGGGAGCCCAAAAAATACGTAGTTTCTTGATTTTAACATTTAAAGTCATTTTTAGTTGTCAAATTGCACTAGTATAGTACCAATTTCATGAGGGGACCTTTGGAATACCAAAATTATACTCTTATTCAGCATGTACTTAAGTATGAAATTATGTTTATAGCTTGCACGTGACTTGAAAACTTATCTTTGAAGTGCATTCCATTGTTTTGTAACACTAAATGCTAACACTTGACTTTTATAAACATAAAAAAGGCCATTTCTACAAAAAGATATAATCATTTTATGATTTTTTTGGTAAAACAGCTTGAAATTTCACTAAAATTTATGTCTTATAACTTACCAGAATTCTCTCCATACAGATTGTATTTTGATATGGAGAAAAATCCAGTCTTTTCTTTCCCTCATAACTAATCTATGGTAGAAGCAAGGTGTTAAAAGATTCTTTTTAGCTTGACAAATAAATTGCCAAAACTTGGTAGAAAAACAGGACACTTTAGTGTCTCTGGACACTTAAGTGTCCAATTACAGTACTAGTGTTAATTAAGAAGAGCATTTGTGGCCTTTAGTGTTAGTAATGGTCTTACAACTCCAGATAAGTAGCAATGTGCATAATCGAGCTTCCGTTTAATGCTTACCAAGATTGAAGCTTCATCTTGGATAAAGCGAGAAAGAACTTGTTGTCCTTTTTCAATGTCTACAAGAACATTAACTACACTCCCACGCAAACCATATTGGCCATCGTAAGTCAGCTCTTGATTCTTTGCTAATGGTATGCGAATAGAAACTAGGCACGCTTTGATATTGTTTAATTCCATGAGTGGTAGTAGAGGCTTGTTGAGGACTAATCTATGCAATATCTCGAATGACATCTTGAATTTGTTTGTTTTGTGCTTTCATGCACGGCAACAAAATGAAGAGGAATCTCTTTTACGCTTTCTGTCTGCATTGTCTAAGTGGAATTGAGGAACAAATTGTGTAACTTGCGCATGAAAAAATAGTTGACCACATTTTGCACATGGATATGTAGGCGTGTCATTCAGTCTCTTCACGAATTTTTTTGCAACCTTGGATCTCTGATGTAGATCAATAGGATCATCTTGCTTCAACAAGGCATTTTTTCTGGACTTTGTATTTCTTAGATGTTTTATTTTTGTTGTGATTGTAGAGTGTGTATGGACACAAAGTGGTTGCTTTTCAAGGAATAGATCTGCAATTTGAATAGCTGGTTTATAAATGTTTTCTCTGCATAATTGTGATAACACATCACATTCTTCGATTGTCTAATGGACATACTTATGAGATGATTGCAAACTTGTGAAAGGATTATATATTAATCCCATGGTAGATGCATCTATAATTAGAAGCCCTTTTTGGAATTGTTGAAGCAACATGCCAACTACTTGTTGTTTGCTTTCTCTAGTTGTAGCATTGTGAAGAATGATAATAAGACCTTTTTGAAATTTGTGCGTAAAAACATTAATGACCTCCATTGTGAGACTCATTAATGTGTTGTGCAAGTTTCTTATAAAGCATTAAACTGTGCAGTGCTTTCACTTGATGAATCCAATTGTGACGTGAAAAATAATGAAGCAAAATATTGTTAAATAGTTCTCAAATAGGCATTGTGACATGCTAATCCTTAATGATTCAAAGCTTAACTTAGTCTACAGTATATTATGGAGCGCTAGAAACAACTCACGATTAAAAGGATATGTCTCCATAAATACCATGTCAGCATGTCTATCTTTTGGAATATTCGAATTGGTAGGATTCTCCATGATTATAGACAATAGGGTGTATGTGTTTATTTATGTGTGTGTGTGTGTGTGTGTGTGAGAGAGAGAGAGAGAGAGAGAGTGAGAGAGAGGGAGAGAGAGGGGGACGGAGGGATAAAACGGTCAAATTTCTAAGGTAAATATAGATGACAAGACAAACCAAAAAAGAAATGGTATAGAAAGAGGGGAGAGGAGGAGAGTCTATTGGTTTACAAGTGATTGAGAGACATAGTGACCAATTGAGAGGAGAAAAAGAAGAAGAAGAAGAAGAAGAAGAGAATTTCAACGAAGAAGAAGAAGAGAATTTCAACGTCGTAGGAAAGTATCCCAAGAGACCTTAAAGACCTATTTGACAAGGAGAGTTGAACTCAAGAGTTGTTATCAAGAGAGATTGTGTGTTGGTTTACAAGCAATATATAGAAAGAGAGAGATAAAGAGAGAAAAGGATAAAGATAGGGGGGGGGGGATAGAGAGAGAGAGAGAGAGAGAGAGAGAGAGAGAGAGGTTGTTTTGTTTGTGAATGTGTTTTTGCGATTTGTTTTTCTTCTTGAATGCGTCCAAAATAAAATGAGGTGAGTGGATAAATATATAATTATATAAACAAAGAGAGAGAATAGGATTTGTTCTTTAGGTGCGGGTGTACTTTTTGTGTGTTTGAGAGAAATAAAATCCTAAAACCCTGAAAGCGAGTAGATGTCACAATGGCTACCAAACACACACAGATAGAGAGACACAAAGAACAAGAAAGATGTGTGTTGTTTGCACTAGTTATTAGAGAGAGACGGTGTGAGAAAAACAGATAGAGAGATAGAGGGGGGGGGGGGGGGGGGGGGGGGGGGGGAAAGAACTTTCTCTATATATGTGTGTTTATGTGTGTGCGCCTATTTGTATTTGTTTGTAGATAGATAGAGAGAGACATGAAGAAGAGAAACAGAGAGAGACAAATTAGAAATGTTGGAAACTCAACGTAAGTACAAAGTGCACAATGCTTAAAGGCAAAGCCAAAAGTGTGCAAAAGCACGTTACAAATAAGTAGAGGATGGGAGCGTAGCTTTGCCTCGAAGAGCTGGATACAACAAGAATGTGAAAGTGAAAAGACCTAAAAATGATAGATGAACATTCATAAAACTAAGGTTCAGGTTCATATGCCACTACGTGCCAGCTTGCATTAATTTTGAAGCGACCAAAGCGCGTGCTTGTTTCCAAGGTATCTCTTGCTTCAGAAACAGAGTCAATGTAAATTTGGTTGAAGCTTCTATTTAATGCAAGCACTAAATCCACTGCCTCACCAATGACCTGCACATCAAGAATCTTCTTGTCTTTGGTTACAATGCGTACTTCCAACTATGGTGTCATGATTATTGTGGTGTTCTTATTGCAATATCCACAATAAGATGCTTGCCTAAGCCTATACACTTTTGTGGATTTGCAATTTGAACAATGCTTCTCCAATAGCACACTGTTGAAATTCACATATCGGAGCGTGCCAACGACCTACACAAGTTAACTACATAAGGAAATGAGACAAACACATGCAATACATTGCTTTATCTTATGTGAGCGCACCTCACAATTATAGCCCAAATTTTCAATTTGAGCTTGAAACACGCTAGCAAGCTCCTGTCTGAGGCGTGCACTACAAACTGGCACTAGAATTGTGGTATCCAATACTGACAAGGTGTTGGGTTTATCGAGGAATGGGGCAATATTTCTTGCAACACGAATTAGAGGGCCATTAGCAACAATCTCCTAAAGCAATTGTTGGCACTCATCCTTGCAAGAGTTGACGAAGCTCACCTACAAAGGAAGACTCAAAATGTAAACTATTAGAGAGGGCATGAACAAGTCATGCAAGAATTCAAATTGATAATGCGGACCAAAAAAACGATAAGCAAGATAGGTGGATTCTTACAATCACCCTATCTAATGCGAGAGGACCATCCGCAACCAAAAGGTCACCAATAGATCCACCAAATCTTGATTGCGAGTTGTGCTTTTGTAAAATAACAAAAGCAAGAGTGGTCAATTGAGAACGTCCACCTGAAGATTGTTGTGCACTTGCGTCATCAAGAAATGCACATCTCTTGTAATCAGGGGAGAAGGTGAGAGACGATGGGAAAGGTTCTCTTGCGGCTTAGAATAGTTGTAGCATCAACGTACAAGGAGTACAATGTTGACCATCCATCTGCCCTATTTTTGTGACGCATAATTGGGCTATCAATATGGACAAATTCACCTAGCTGAAGCTTGTCGACACATAACTCTATGTACGGATCACTAACCACCATCGTAATAGTGTCGGTGCATTCCTTATCAACCAGGTCAACCTTCACGTAACGATTGTATTTTAGTTTGTCGAGGCCAAATTTGTAGGTTCCATACACATTCAATATCTTGCCCTCAATACAAAAGCGTGGACTTGAGTCAGAGATGTCAACAATCAGTAATTGTGGGATAAGACTTTGACCAAATGGAACAATGCTAAGATTGATATCCTCTGCATGTAGATGAGATGGTTGACCCACTTCATATAGGCGAGATGCTTGACCCACTTCATGTAGGCCACAAGGTTGACCACAAGGCTCGATCTCAATGGGGGTTGGATCATTAGAAAGATCAAGAGTTATATTGGAGACCCGCCAATACATTTGTTGCTCAACTTAGGAGAACCTTCTGTGAACCTTCGAAGCTCTGTAGAACACTAATTGTGAGAAGCTAATGTGTTCGACATGCAATGGAAAATTGTACAAAGACTACTAGAAACACATGCATTTTTTTATCCTAGAAAATGTTCAACACCACAACTATTTTGCATCACGACTCCTTGCGTATTAAAATGCCTAGAAGCTTGATATGCTCCTGTGGTTTCAGAAAGATCAATAATCTTATTAGAATCACCATATTACAGTGCTCTTGTGGTATGGGACTCTATGTGTGTGTGCGAGAGAGAGAGAGAGAGAGAGAGAGAGAGAGAGAGATTTAATTCCTCCTTATAAACTAAAAGATTTTCACATGTTCACAGTAAAAGTCACCAACGATATATTAAACAAAAAAATAGAGAAATTGCCAAAGATTATAAAAAACAGACAGTTTATTACTGATAACCTCGTAATTAGTAATAATTACATTAAGCCATTAGATAGTACTATTATTACTAACTTTGGTGAGGTCACTAAAAGCGATAAAAGTAATACATAGAAGAGCAAGACAAGGAAGCCAATAAAATGAATACCTAATTGAACAATTATTTGCATAGACTAGTAATAATTTGGTACAATTAAACTAAATGATATTAATCTATTTGTGGCTTATGCGCATTTAGAAGATCTAATTCTAAAAGCTGATCAAAAAATAGTGCAAGGGGACATCATGGTTTATATTGATAGCAGTGCTAATGTAGATAAGGCTCAGCTCCATTTTTCTATTAAGGAATATGTTCCAGATCTAGATAGTTAGAAGGCTATTTAAAGCACAAGATTACCATATTTCCTACTGACTTACATATGGCATGACCAATTTGAATGTCATATCGAGGAGCAAAGCAATCCAGAACTCTATTAATAACTAGATTCCCTTGTTGATTAAAGCCTCCTTGAACTAACAAGTGAACTACACGAACTGAAGACCAAGGCTGTACACCAGCAAGGCAATGAGAAAATTAACCATTAGATTAGCAATCCAACCACCTCCTCGCAAGAAAACTCCATGAGCCCAAATGACACAAACTGAAGACAAACACACCACACCAGCAACGCGTCGAGAAAAATCAACAACATATTACCAAAAACACACCATTCGGCACAGGTATTATATCATTTCTTGCTAGGAACGACGAACAACAAATGTGCAATAAAGCTCAAGATCAAATTTTGACACAGAGATGCTCGAATAGTTTGGCCAAAATAGATTTACAAATCATCAAATAAAAAAACCTTCAATGGAGCTCACCCCCTTCCAAGTCCATGCTCTGAGCACCCAGAGAATCACCATTGCTAATGCATCATTCTTCCGCTTCGCCAGCACATGAACTCCCACTGTCCTGGTTTCAAGCCATTAGCAGCAACACTCTAGATGCTATCACGCATTCATATGGAGACAAAGAGGCAGACTCAGATGGAGAGAGAAAGAGGCAACCGCCTCCTCTTATACAAGCACACACACTATTGCTCGCAGCACCAGATAGCAGATCCTCAGCAACGTTGTAGGCACAAAAAACTACACGGTGAAAAAGACCCTCCCATGAGGCATCCTATGCGCTAGAGCATCCCCAACAACCGGACACCGCAGCCCTTCTGCATCATCATTCATCTCGCCTTACTTCACAGAGATGACGACCGACTTCATCCTCGGGATGCACATCAAAAGGAATCGAACGCCTTGCACAACAACCATCACGCTAGGGGCTACAGCTCCTCCTCAACTACACGACAAGACAGGCCTTCTGCATCACCCGCAAGAGCATTCATGGAGCCTTGTTTGCAGAAATGGCGCCCGCCTTCATCCTCGCGATGCAGACACGGACCTGGCCCAAAAAGGATGGCTGGAGTTGTTGAGTTCTAACTTTAGGAGCCCTCACAGACACGTGGCAGCCATCTAGCCCTCGAAAATGAACGGCTCATAACATGCACGATTTCTCCACCAGGCCCCCTATGGCCTTCTAATGGAGGCCAAAAATATTTCATTGCACTTCTTTTCAAGCTCTTCACCAGTGAAACTTAATGTTAGACATGGAAAGGTTTGAAAACTTAAAAGACTTTTGAAAATGTGCAAGAATATTATGTTGCACTAGGCAATCCACAGAATCCCACGACAAATTATTGCCTTTTACAGAAGGAGGTTGAGCCAATTGCACACATTTGAGCCAACTGCAACCCAAATGGGTGTAGTTGCTCTAGGGTAAAAGGGCCAATAAAAAACTAGGTCCTTGTGCTGAGACTCGTCCGCCCCCTTTAATAAAACTGTTTTACTCCAGTCGTAGGACACAATCAAGCCAGTGTGGTGGGTTGGCTACAACATGGCGCGATGAAGTCTTTGTCGTCCGATCTCATGTTCAAGCCTTGTTGGCCAAGTGGTTTTAATTATACCCCTCGCTGTTTTCCTACTTGCGGCCAGTTTTTTAACACATGAGATTTTGTATGATGGCCTGCGTCTTGTGTGCGTCACCGCTCCCGACGCTGCTTCTTTCCGAGAGAGCGCTTGCCTTCAGCTATCGAATGTGCCCTTCCAAGCTGAAAATAGTGCACATCAATGGGGGCAATTCGTCGTCTCTCTTAGGTGGCCTTAAATTGCGGGGTTTTACCCTACCCCCCCTCCAAATAACAATGATGACGTGCATGATATGTGTGGCCATGACATCTAAGATCCATGATCCAGCTTTTAAAGTTTCAAGGTGGCAGTTTGTTGATTGCAGATACTCATGCCACCCATATTTGGTGGTGACTCTGTCGGATTCAAAGTGACAACAACAAGAGGGTCGTTGCATGACAGAAGTGGACATGATGCACGCGAGCGTGTGCCCTTGTTGTTGAGGTCGTGTGGTAATGCTTGAGGAGGACGAAGGTAGAGATAACTTTGTAGTGTTGGCCAAAGTTGAAAAGGGATGGTGGGAGTATGTCCCTACTATTTAAAAAAAAGAAACAAAGGGAGAATCAAGTATGATGCTTGCACTGACACCGAAAAAAGGGAAGGGGAAGGGGGAGCCAAGAGGCAATGGCTACGATGAAGTAGGAGGCAGAGTTGGCATCGAACAGAACTAGCATCGAAGCAAGAGGTGAAGGCGGCGCGGACAAAGGAAGGGAGGCGAAGATGAAGCAGGACAAGGGGAACCATGGTTTTTTTTCCTAAATTTAACAAATGCCTCACACTATCAACGTAAAGCGTTAAGGCATGTGGTTACGTGAGCACGCATAGGACTCATCTCTTCAAGGTTTCGAGATTCACCATGGAAAACTTACCAGTATGTGCTAACGATGTAAAAAAAATTGTCTAAAATGCAACTATTTCAAGAACCTTTGAGACTCTTGGTTGGCGGGCAGGCAGTGCAGATCCAGGTGGCATGCAATGGCAGGAGGGAAGAATGAAACTAGTCGCAGCAGGAGTAGGAGCAGGGGATGGCGATGGCGTCAGGATCAAGAGGACAAAACCATTCACAGCACGGGTGAGTGAGCAGAGTGTTCTTTTTTTTGTTTTATAAAATAAATCTTCGATAGTAGCTTTCCAGGAGAGTGTAATGGCTATGGAAGCTACACTCAAGGTTCTCGACTTACCTGCCCATGGTCGATCACTGTTTTGGGGTGTGCTGTTGGGGTTTTAGAGCTCGCTTCTCTTCGAGCAATAGGAATTAGGAATTTGCGAAGATTCCACTAATAAAGTATGGTCGGTAAGCGAGTATATCTACTAACAATATGGCGGAAGGGGGAACCCTTTACACGTGTCGCAATCTGCAACCTGAAGGCTAAAGTCCAAAACTAAAAAAAGCCCCTTTGCACACGATAATGAGGGGCGAGAGGGGGAGAGAGAGAGAGAGGCCGCTGAAGGTGGCCGGCCGTACTAGTTTATACTAACATTGGAAAGGGCCGTGCACCGTTCGTGTTGTGTGAATTTTCTCCCTCTGGACTGCCATCAGCATGCAAGTGCGAGTGTGAAACGGGGCTAGAAGAAGAAGCGTCGTAGAAAATTCAAAAGACTCTGAAGAGACCTTAAATTAGGCAGAGAGGTTGTGATGGTTGACGAGAGAGATCGAGAGGGAGAGAGAGGATGAGTGGGCGGCGTGTGCGCGGGAGGAAACGGCAACGGGCTCCTCTGTTAGACCCAGATGAATGCATGAAAAGCCCGTCTCCTCGTGCGTCAAAACTGACGCCTACATCCCCGTCTTCCTCTTGTAAGCAGGTACGGTGCCCATGGGCAGCCATTCTTCCCTGTTTACAATATACTAACCGATGGAAATGGCGCCCTGAATGGGTATATTGCTCGCATTTGAACAGTACATGCTCTGCACTATGCCCAGTTGAGTGATTTGATGGGTACAACGGTCGGCAATATCATCGGTGTTGGCTTGGTACATCTTTTGTTTATGATCTCTGGCTCGCCATTCGGGGGCCTTCTGTCTGGCTTGCCATTCAGGGGGGCCCTTTTGCAAAGGGTATATTGATGGTACACCATTCCTCGTGATAGTTTCGCTTTCATTGATTAATGCTGCCCCCATGCATTGATGAATAGTGTTTGCATGGATGAATAGTGTTTTCGCTGCTAGTATGCTACCGTTTTATTAGCACAGTGATATGATACCGTGTAATGTTGAACTCAGACAGGGCTTAGGTTGCAGTGTTGAAGTAGAGTGTAATCTCACCTATGGTAGTGGGACCACTGCCCACACATGGCATCACAAGAAGATTTAGAAATTTTATCATGTAGGAAAACAGAGTCTTTTGCAATGTTTTTCATACAATGCATAACATTATGAGCTTCTGCTCGAGAGACACCACATACCTAGCTAGGTACAATTGGGGGCAGGGGACCACCGGGCTTGCGGTCCCCTGCCCCCAATCGTACCTAGCTAGATATGCAGTGCTTGCCTCACACAAGCTCATGATGTTCAGGTAAGTCACAATGTGGGAATTATTGTGAGAATTTGTCCAAAACTTCTTGTGTGCATACTCAGATAGAGTGCATAAAGCACACTTAGGTGCATAGAGCTTGGGAGTGGAGTCCAAAGGACTGTCTAGATGGTGACACAGGATGCTAGCAGGCCACAGATGGAATACAGATATGTAGCCCGGCACACCACAGGATCGGGTCAAGCTCGATTAGTGTCTACCAAGTGTGAACAAGCCAAGACCTTTCTATAAACATGGGACTCCCATGGTTGGCTGGACAATTCTTTGTGAGCTCTCTTACGTCAGAGAGCTCTTCGAGCAGGTTTAAGGTAGAGGCGTACAGCGCCTTTCTATCATAGTGTGACCAACAGGATCATTTAATCAGCTTGCCTAAATATAAGACACTTGACCTTATCCATATTCTAGTCTTTGAGCAATTGACCTGCAAAATTTCGTGATCAGTCTCTTGGCTCAAAGAAGTTAAGGTTGTTTTTCAATGCATACAAGAGTTTTGGCCTACAGAATGCCTTAATGGACTATTGGGAGTAATTGTGAACTGTTGACTTAAGCTTGTAGAATAGGGTCACGCGGCAAAGTTAATGTTCTTACCTATATTGGATGGAGTGTATAAGAAAGAAAGAAAGATATATTAATGTTCCTAAAAGGTGAATGTGGCCTTTAAGACCACAAATCAGTACATATAATGAAAAAAATCCCTCATTTGGGAGAAACACAAAAAAGCGTTTTTTAATTGATTGAAATCGCAAAATTCCAGTCAAATTTGAGCTTGACTTGTGGGCAAAGGGGGAAATCTACTTCTGTAGAGGACGTGCTTACTGTTTGGTTGGAAGGAAAGGATGCTTGAGGACATGGGCTTTGTACGAACCTTGGCTTCTTTGCTTAGACGTCTGGCCTACATAAGGCCTCAGTAAAGCATGGAGCTCTTGGGACCAATTGTGAACCGTTGGATAAAGCTTGTTGATTAAGTGCTACATGGCAAGCTAATCATGCCAAACTTTACCAAGCATCGTCTTTTGTGTATTTTGACCACTGTGAGCGACAGTTGACATTTGTTTTTGTAATTCTATGAAGATAGCTTTGAGTAGCGGGTCACACACTCTTTCACATCTTCTTGTGTAGGCCATTGTTTCACCTTGTTCATGGGGAAAATAGTTGCTGAAAGTATAAACTGACACCTTCTGCAAGTTATGTTACCAGCCCACTTAATATTCCCCTCTACTTTCTACTTGTAAAGCACTTTTAAGCGAGATCTGCATACGTTTAGATGGTTATGAATTGTGGACACTCATTGAGAGCATTAATGCTACATCAACTTCAGTTGTGGGACCATGGAGCATACATGGCATATGGAGATAAGAGTGCATAACGCACATGCATAGAGCTTGGGGGTTGAGTCCAAAGGATTGCGTCAATCTTAGTAAGTATCTTGGCAGGTTTGAACAGGCCAATACTCTTTTGTATACATAAGACTCCTACGGTTGGGCAGACAGTCCGGTGTGAGTGCTCCTATGTCAGGCGAGCTCCCCAGTCAAGAGTTCACCATGAGAGGTCTTATGAAAGGCGTACGACGCCTTCGTATCAATCAATGTTATTACCACTTGCTTGAATAGCATTAACACCTTGGAGGCCGTGAATTGCTTGGTTTTGTTCATTGAAAATCTGCATTCTGCATCCATGAATTAGAGACATTTGATTCCCCATATTGTTCTCCAGGCCTTTGTTTTTATCATAGCAGAATGCTTTGTAGACAAACTCACGTGAAAGGCATGGTGGAACTCACTTCTGCAACCTTTACCTATCCCTTCTTGATGGGTTTTGTTAAATGGTGCTTGCTTGCCTCTCTCCTCAGATTGGCTCACCGAAGAGATTTGGCACGTTGCTGCTTGCGCTCAATTTACCAGAAGATTCAGTGTATGAAGAGCTCCAGGTGAGTGGTGCTCGTGATTGAAGCTTTGCTTCTATACATGCTTCTGGAAGGGCAAAGCAGCATGTGTAGTGATTAACCCCTCTATGGATCTAGGCTTTTTTTGCGAGTTTCGGCAAACTAAAAGAGCTTGAATTTCAATATGATCACCATCATGAGTTCATGGTAAGTACTTTATTCATCTGTCCTTTGAGGTTCTGTAGACAGACTTGCAGTATAGAGAGTTTTCTCGCAGTCCGATTCCAGCTTCTCCTGGTTTGAAAGCAAATGGCTCTTTTTTTACTACAGTGCACTGCTAAAGTCGAGTATGAAAGGGAGCAAGATGCTCTAGCTGCGGCTGATCGGGTGCCCACTCAAAGGTTCCATGGACATGCCATTCAAATTATACCTTTGTCCTGTTTATCACGGCGGAGATAATGTTCCAAATGTTTGAATCATAACACAATCAGACTTAAACCTTTGCTGAAATGGGTTTGGCTTCTCTGTTACATGAGCTTGAATTCGAATCCCAGAAGAAAAACGCGATAAGACAGCAATTTTGTCTGTTAATTGCATGTCCAGTACAACAAACCATTAGTGAATTGCTAATCTACTCGATGTAAAAAATCTTATTATATTAACTTTTTATGAATTAAGTCCAAAAAAGGTGTATTTCTTCGAGATGGGTTTGGCTTCTTGGTTATATGAGCTTGAGTTCTAATTTCAGAAGAGAGGCGATAAGACATAGCAATTTTGTTTGTTAATTGTGTGCCCAGGACCAAAAGACATAGTTTGTGACCGTTAGTGACTTATTATCCTACTTACTGCTACAATTCTTGTTATATTAAGTTTAGATAGTAATATTTTTGTTCATCAACTCAATTCGATGAAAGACTCTGATTTGCTTGTTTGCTGGGTGAGATTTGACAAAGCTGTCTATGTGCATGCGTCCTTTTATGGCCGCATTTTATAGATGGTGGCCACATGTAAGGGTTCACAAGAGTGTTAGGGGAAAATTCAGTTTTCAGATTATACACAGTTCCTTTCAACCGAGTTTTCCAATTGGAAAATTTCATTGTTTTTGTCAAAATCAAGGCAGGGCTTTTTTCTCTTCTTGCTCTCGATCGGCGTTTTTGAATTTCACAGCATCATGATTGTAAGTTGAGACACAATTTCTCCGAACATTGGTCTACAATGTCAGAGAACAAATGTAGTCTAATCTCACTCCCTTAACCTCCAGGATCAAAGCCTGGTTTGATTGGGAGCATTGATAAGAGACATCAATTACATGAGGAAATCACATAGCACTCGATCTTGGACAACCACAATATAGTGCTTGTGGGTATGTTCTTTAATTGCAGGTTAAGCTGAAATTTCCTTTGGAGTAAATTGCATGCTAAAAAACTAAGAGTAGCTAAGTTTTTCTTCTTGACAAGATCAATATTAAGCCACCAAAGGTATTTTTGAAACATGCGAGGGAATGGTCGATTGCTTTAGCAGTACGGATTATGTTATCGTTTCCATGGAAGGAGGTTCAAGATCTTTGAAAATGGTTGCATTTATCAAATTTGGCTTCATCTTGAAAAGTCTGGTTTTGTGGTTAGTCATAACAAAACTTTAAAGCATGTAGTTTTCAAAAATGAGAGATAAAAATCATCATTGATTTACCTAAATCCAAATCAGTATGTCAAGTGCAAAAGCTTTTATGTGTGGATATATAGTAGCTTCATGCGCAATCTCACGTGGAATGCATTTGAAGTTTCCTATCAAAAGCTTAAATTTATCCAAATTAGATTTGTGGGTCCAATATACCTCCACACCACAATTTGCTTTTTGCACATCCAAGAATTGAAGTATTCATAGTATTTGATGTCCATCTTCCCTTCATAAGGCATTTTTTCTATTCTATGCAGGTCAGAAATTGCATGAGTCCTATCAGTAGCTTGGCTTACTTAAAAAATTTCCTTCTTTAGGAATGGAAAATAAGATAGGGTACAATATAATTTAAGAGGGGAACATTAAGATGCCCATCTAATTTAGCATTGAATGTGGGAGAAAGCAATATATTAAATAGGGCTCAAGCATTGAAAATGGGGAAGAAATATGTAAGACTTGGGTTATGACAACAATCCTCACCCATCCATTACTTTCCTAAGACCCTTGTGACCCTTGTCCTCACACTAAGCCCCTATGAAAAAGAACGTGAGGAAACGTTTCTCAGTCACACTGTTGTTCTCCCAAGTGGATCCCTCCTTAGTTCTATCTTTCCACTTGGTCCAAAACCTTTGTAAGCATCATAAAATCAAAGTCTCCACAAATAGCCACGCTGATTAGGAGATGTAAACATGTAACAGTGAATCAAAATGCTTGTAGTAGAAACACTTTATAAGTTAAATGGATCGATACAGTTTTAAAAAAGAACAAGAGGTAAAAATTACCAACATGTATTGTCAATTCTATTCACAAAGAACCATTGCTATCAAGAGAATCAAAATACGGTGGGACATAATATCATCCCTTGGCTCTAGCATACACTTGCTCCTAAGGTTGTCATACTTTCTTATTGTGCCACTTTTGAAAGCATAACCATAATCATATCCATATAGAAAACTTTGGCCACATAATTCTATAAAAAGAGAGTTCTGTAATGATCCTCATAGAACAAAAGTGATTAACACTCTAGGACCCATCATGAAACATATGAAAATATGACACCAGAGCCTTCCCTTAGTTTCCACTTTCCTGACTTTAGCATGTAAATGAACGTCCTACGTGATGAAATCTCCATAACGCTGAAAGTCATCAGTGTGTCCATAGTGAAATGAGTGTTCCTGCACTCCTTGTTCCAAAGTTTAGGTTCATCTCAGTAAATTGAAAATAAAAAGTATCGATCAGTGTAGGTGAAGGAACATGAATGGTCCATAAGTACCGTTAGTCTATAGTACCACTGTAGAATCTTTGTCCATATGTTTTGTCATCTTAACGAATTAAAATGTTTTGTCAAGAGCTAGAATTATTTTGATATTCCGCTTCTCATCGTAAATCACAATGTATGTCCTATCATGAGGACATTTGATATATGTTGTTGCATTGATCATTTAAAGGGATACATGCCATGCATGTAACATTAATGTAATGTTTGACTGTAAAATGGTAATGAAGGGGTGGAATAAATGCCACATAAATTGGTTTGCTACTCTTTATAACCACACTTGTCGATAAGAAAGAGACATCATTTGTTGTGTTTATATAATTATGAGGAGACACCATTATAAATGATTTATTTTTTGTCGATAAAGGAAAAAAAATCATAGAAGAAAATATCTATGTCCAAAGCATTATAGGAAATGTGTATAGGGAAAAATAAATACCAATAAAAAATAAGTTTAGGAAATGTGTGTTTGAGAACATGCCACACATGTAACATATGTGCACCCTCATGCACAAATTCATACCAAAGGTCTTGGGCACCTAAATACACCTATACACCTATGCACTCTTGTGTATGCCTTCCATGTCTTTATAGAGAACTTATGTTGTCATGAAATATAAGACATATGCACACCTTTTTGCATAACCATATAATCTACTGACCATCTGTCCTCGTGTTTCCCAAAGAGGTTGTAAGGTTGATTTACTAAAAAAATAAGAGATGCCAAACTGCTAACAATTGCAAGCTGCTTGCCAATAGCTATAGAGGCACTTTGCCATGAAAGAAGGAACTTGAACAGGTTTGTAGCTTGTACTTGTTGAAATGAAATCCCTCATCTAGATATTAACAAATCATGTTCATATAGTAAAGGGGTACTCTTCTAAGTTGCATTATACGTTATACGAGATACGTATAATACATCATATATGTACATATTTTACATGACCCCATATTATACGGGCGTATTATACGGTGTCATGTCAGCAAAAACGGGCAACTATTTTTTTCCTAGTTTTTCGATTGAAAGAAACTTCGATTGAAAAACAATTTGATCGAAAAATACTTTGCATAAATTTTTTTTTGATCGAAGAATACACTTTAAAAAAAAAAAGGTATATATAGCGACAACGCGCCTTGTTGAGATTAGTATTCATCACAAAAGGTATTCCATGTCATTATTAGAGAAAAAAATAAATTTTTTATAATTCAAAAATCATTGAAATTTAGAATAGTTTTAAAATATTTTGTTTAAAATCAATTTAATGTTTTTTTTAAAATTTGATTGATTCCTTTTTTTAGGTTCTAATTGTATAAGCTTTATATGTTGTGTAGAGCTCAAACTCTCACTCATACAAGGTGTTTATTTTTTAGGAGTCACTTGCTATGTGCTTAGTTTACTTATATCTGAAAGTGAATTAGTGATATAAATTAAATGTTGCCGTTGTGTGCAGAGTGTACTCTCACATGAGGTAATCAATCTGCAAAATATAATAGAATAGAGGTCAATTCTATTTAGGTAGGTTTGATTTTGACGTGCGTATATTTTCTCACTTCAAAGTGAACATAGTTAGAACTTTTTTTGTCTTGTGCAGAGCCATCGCACTATGCTCTCACTGGAATTAAAATTTAGGAATCTCATGTCCAAATACATTGATATTAAATTATCTTTATTCGGATTGCTACGTCTATCATACTGTGTGATCGTACAAGTGCAACAACTGTAGATATATAAGCTCTCAAAGATCTACCATGGAGTGTGAAAACTTCATGTTTGCACTTCAGATAGATATGACAATCGTCAAGGTTTGGAATTAATCCTCATGTTACAATGAGAATCAATTGCAAGAATTGATTAATATTGTCAATTATCGTAATGTGTGAAAGCCGCAAGCTTGCACTTTAGATAAATCAATATAGTGCAACATGATGATGAGATTTATTTGTATTGTTTTAATAAGTGATTAAGATTATCGATTATCATAATGCGTGAAAGCCAAAAGCTTGCACTTTAGATGAATCGATATAGTACAATGTGATCATTGTGATTGAAATGTTTTGTTTGAAGTGATAAAGTTATTTTACGCTTGAAAATATAATTTGATTCACATGAGTTTATACATGAAGAACGATAAGACTATCATTGTTTATTGTTAATTAATAATGTAGCGAGAGTATAATTGATAATGTGGATAGATTTTGATAACTATATTGATCGATAGAGTAGTTTTTGTGTCGTTTGTTGCTTTGAATTGTTTTTTACCTCAAAATTGACAATTGGATTTGTTGATTCTAGCAGATTAAATTCATCTGTGAGCATGGTGAAAGGACATGAGTGGAGTTACGTCCATGAGCTAAATGCTGGAGAGAATACATCTCGATTGAAATGAAAGACCTACGGGCCATGAGTTCAATGGTAATGTAACCAGAACCAAAGAACATCTATTTAAAGTTCCTGGTAATGTGTTCGATTGTACGGCTCCACCAAGAGATATTCATGCTAGATTACAAAAGTATGTTCGCATAGCAGAGCAAATTCTTGCAGATAAAAAGAAAAGTGCTACTGCCAAACAAGTTGCAATGGATGTTGAACTGTCGATTGTCAATGAGAGGACAGAGCATGTGCCTACGGAAGCAAATGATCACACTCCCCATTCAACTCCTCTTCATGGACATGCTTCAACGTCAGCAGCAGCAAATCCTAGCTCAACTAAAGTTAGTAAAGCATCATCCAATGGACAAATGCTGTATGAAGAGTTAGATAAGCAATGGTTGCTTGAGTTCTACTTGAAATGGACACAAGCTTTTGTGACGTGTGATATACCAATCAATGCTATGCGCAATCCCATATTTCAAGATGCTTTAATGAGCACATCCAAAAAAGGGTTTGTGCTTCCTGATTATAGTAATATGTGCACATAGTATCTAGATAAAGTGAAAGACAATACTGAAGCCATCCTCAAGAGCACGGTGGTAGACTTTGTTCCTGCATATGGTTGCACCATCGTGTTGGATGGATGGATCAGCTGTCAGAAGAACCCTCTCATCAATGTGATGCTTCTCAACCCTAGAGGGTCCATGTTTGTAGAAGCCATCGACACCTCTGTAAAAGAGAAGACCAACGATTATCTAGCAAGGATATATGAGCCTGCCATATCAAAGGCAGGTGGCCAAAGAACGTGACTGAAATTGTCACAGATAATGCATCCAATTACAAGGCTGCAAGTACGGCTATGCAAGTTAAGAACCTAGAGATTACTTGGGTGCCATGTGCCGCACATACATTGAAATACATTGGTAAAATGGCCATCATAAAACAAACTCTATTGGATGCAAATCATGTGGTGAAATTTATTAGAGAGCATCAATTTTTGTATGCTCTTTTTTGAATAAAATCACCCAATAAAACTTTACAGATATTTTGTGTGACAAGGTTTGAAACCATATACTGTGTGGTTGCCACCTTATCAAATTTGTGTGCCACTCTCGATACTTGACCCTCTCTCTCGTCAGGCAACATAGAGTGATATTCTCCTAACTTAACAATAGCAAAATAAATTTATAAACTAAAATATTTTTTGAAGCGATTTAGGGTCTAATTTAAAAGAACTTACATATTTGTCCTTCCAAGTTGCTTAGCCTCCCAAATCAGAATGTGTGGTAGTTTGTCTCGCCCGAGCACCGCGTTGTTGACTGTAGGATGAGCTCGTTTGCACCTTGTTTGCCCTCTTCTTGCATTTTCCACTCCCACTCCACATCTGTCATGTTGCCATCATGATGGTTCCTGTTTGGATTTGCAACCAGGTTGGCCACTGCGTGTCGTACATTTGATTGCTTGTTTTTCAAAAAACAAAAAATATAGCCTCCAGCCACTGTGTTGAAAAACGCTCATTGGGAGCATTTGGAGCATGCAATGATTCCTCAATGTAGCATGCATGATTGGTCTATTGGTCTTTGAATTTTATAAAACAATTCTTATACAATGAGTGTATAGGAATCTGAAGACATCGTCGAAACGCCCTGCCTTGTGTTGTACAAAGTTGACTTTGCTGCCATAGTTTACTTTGTAGTAGTGTCCATGCATGTCTAAAATGGGTGGACTCCTTCCCCCTCCACCACCAAAACAATAAAATCCACATGATCCCCCATCGCTTTGCCTCTCACGACTCTCCCTGTCCTGAGACAAATGTTAGTGTGCGCTACCAGAAGAAGTTTGTCAACACGTTGCTTGTGTGAAGTAGAAGTCGAATGGAATGGTGTGTGCCCCTCTACTGGAAGGGGGTGGGGCCGTGCGATGGAAGGGGAGTAGGTTGGTAATAATGGTGTGTATAAGGACATGCCATTGGTGCGAGGCTCTGGACATATGAAGTCCCTTCTTGACTCCCCCATGGCATGGTCTCTTGAGAAAGACCATAGGCCGCAAGCTGCTGTGGAGTGTAGCGGCCAAACAATCCCTTCGTCAAATGGAGATACTCGTCTTGCAAAGACAGTGCATGCTGGAGGTCTGGATCTACCACTGGTGGAGGAACCTGGGTAGATGGGCTGACACCTTTGTAGGTGTAAGAGGGCCATGCTTGCAAATAACAAAAAGAAATCTACACTTATTCTCCAAAAAAAAAAGATACAGATACACTTAAATCCATTGCTTAAACTTACTGTCTCAAGACACGGGTCCACTAGAGGCAACATTCACCTTGATGGGGGCCATATGGGACGTGAAAAAACCAAAGGAAGAATGACTGGTTTGGTCACCAATAGGTGGTCTCTCGTTCGATGTCTACATTAAATGTTGGTAAGTTTTAGGACCTAGCTCTTTTCTACATAGCTGTATATGTCTATACCCAATCCTTTTTCTCTACACCGCTCTTTCTCTTCCTCACATAGATACATACATACATTCACTCACATGGATATACTCACACACATATATACTATTAGACCTAAGTAGGGGCTAGTAGTGCCAATAGTCTAGTGGCACCTTTTTAAATGTGTGTAGCTATGCCTATTTTTAAGCACGGATGATGATGTGCCTGCTCAACTAGAAGAATGGATAATTCAGATGGATGATTACTTTTCTTTGTCCGATTGCAATTCAGTGCTGAGGGGATAATCGAGAGAGCTAAGCTAGAAGGACCATCAAAAACATGGTGGAAGCTCATATGACAATCTCGCCAAGTAGCAGAGGTGACCCAGAGTTGGGATGAGTTAAAGCATCATCTCAAGAAGCAATATCTTCCCCTAGACTACTCCACCACTAAGGTGGATGAATATCTTTCATGCAAGCTGGGGAGCAGGTCTCTCGAAGCTTACTATAAAGAGTTTGTTGAACTTTCAAGGTATGTTCCTCTCATGACAGAGGAACAAAAGTTTAAGCCGCTTCATCCTTGAAGATGAAGAATGGCCACAGATAAAACCAGCTCTTGCCACCAATCTATAAAGTAAAGTAATGAGAAAAGAGATACCCTAAAGTATTGAAAGAGATAGCCCTAAGAAGGTCTTGGCAAGAAACATGGAAAGAAAGATAAAGCTGGAGGTAAGATTGTTGTGAGAGACAAGGATAGATTGCACCTCATATAGATGAGCAAACTAGAAGAATGAATTAACATAGCTTAGAAGTTAAAGGTGTAACTTGCGGATGAAGATTTACTGCCTTCCTTTATTTTTTTGAGCCGAGGACAACTCTTTCTTTTTGTTAAGAAGTTTGTAAGGGCCTCCTTCTAGCCCTTACTCTTAACCAACACATCTAAATCATGGACTCAAAAAAAAAAGTGTGAGTAAATTCGAACTAAATCCAAGCCAAATTTTACTCACAAAACACTTTAGATTTACACCATGGGAACATGAACATAATCCATACATGAGAAATTAGCTTTTCATCTCAAGAAAAACAGCCAAAAGAAAAAGTTAAGGAAAAAATAAAAGATAAGACAAGGAAAAATAAAAAGAACAATATAAGAAAAAAGGTAAAGATAAGGTGAAAAAGTAACTTTTTGAAGAAGTTTTGAAAAGCAAGATAAGTGAAAAGAACTTATTGATAAGGAAGATAAGCTATCAATAAGTGAAGGCACTAATTATCTAAAATGTGCATAAAAAATGGGCTTCTCTTCTCATTTTACACTTCTCTTCTTCATTTCTCAAGGTGCAAACTTGAGTGTAATCTTGAGAAAGCCATAGAAAAGCCTCTTTCACACACTCACCTCCTACGCACACACCTCTCTCCAAGAGAAGCCATGGCCAATACCCTAATCAAGTTTGTGAAAATTTGATCTTCTTCTTCACATTACACTCTCCGTCTCTCTCTCCTAACTCTCAAGCTTTCCATAGCTTGAATCTTGTTTATCTCATTTCTTTCTCTCAATTCAAGTAGCAAAATTGGTGGTCTTCAAGTGAAGGTGAAGAGAGAGAGAGAGAGAGAGAGAGAGAGAGAGAGAGAGAGATCCGACTACATCCAAAGCAAGGAGAAGACTATACCATACACACACTAATGTAACATTTTCTTGTTCTTTTTATGCTATTGCACTTTCTTGAAAGTGATTTACCTTTCATGCTTACTTAAATTCATTATTAAGCTCTCATGTTTCCATAAACAAGCCTTTCCCTTGCTTGCTTGGGAAGAAGAACAACTTCTTAATTTTGTTTTTTTCTCTTTCTAACTATGGTTCATTACTAATCATAACTAACCGCATTACTAACAACTAACCATGATGTTATTTTAGGTTCTATTATCTCAAGTTTCTTTAGATTACCATACTAATATGGCATAGAGAGAGTAGAAAGCACTCTCTTTATCCATAGGTACCTAGAGATCATATTCACATAATAGTATGAATGATGAGTAGTGACTAATATCCTTAATTATCCTTTAATCTTTTGCATAAAATTTTTTATTTGATATTTTAATTACTTTTATTATCTACCTAAATTACTCTTATAAAGGCAAATGCATAAATCAAAGGGAGCTAAGTATTGGAATTTTTGGAACTAACCTTATTTCCAAAAGAGGAATTATAATTTCTCCAAAAGAAATGCTCTCATAAAAGGCTCAGAACTTTTCTTGATTTTTCATAAATTTTGTGTGTAAGATTTTTAGGGGATTTAAAATTTGAGAGTTTTTCATTCGAGTTTTTTGCAATGATTTCATCAAATTTTATAGTTTTTTTGATGGAGAGAGAAATTATAAATTCTAGAGAGATAGTATCTATGTGTGTTACCATTGGAAGAAGGGATTATAAACCCTAGAGAGAGAGAATGTCTTCTCTTCTAAAAGCTTCAGAGAGAGAAAGTAAAATCTAGAGTTGTATTTCATTGTGCACACCAATTCAAAGCTTATAAAACTTTCGACTAGCCAAACCTTGACGACATTGGTAAGCTATCAAAATTTCAGCAGCATAACGCCATGAAAATGCAAATGTAAAAAAGTTCACATTCCATACTTGCTTTCATGTAGCAACCCAATGTTTCTGGGAAGAAGAAAATACATACGCAAAACAATATGAAATGGTATATCATTGTGCACACCAATCCAAAACTCACCTAACTTTTGTCTAGCATTGTATACATGAAGCCACTATTACGTTTCCAAACATGATTAATACCAAAAAGCATGATTATATTGACAAGCTATCAAAATTTTAGCAACATAACGGCGTGAAAATGCAAACAAAAAAAATCCCCATTCCATACTTGCTTTTGTGTAGCAACTCAATGCTCACGGGAAGAGGAAAATACACACGCAAGAAAATATGTGTTGGTATATCACTTTGGTAAATCCAAAGCTTTCACCTAACTTCTATCCAACATAATAAACATGAAATCATGATTTCATTGATAAACATGGTCAACACCAAAAACATGTCTTCAATCAAACCAAAAAATTGGCACCCAAACACCATAGTCATACATGGTCCCATACATATCGTAGTCTAGAAAGCACCATAGACAACACCAATATAGATGTCAATCAAGGGAAAGGTGATCCGGGCACATATTGTCGCTAATTGGTCTCCTTGTCACTATTTGCATCAACTACTGGAATAGCACTTAAACATCAAGCCTTGTAGCATGCAAGATGTTGCTAAAAGACACGTGGATCACTATCCACACACATGTAGTGTCTAAACAACTGAGCACAGACATAGCCCAAGCCACCATATCTAGAAAAGATATCAATGACGGAGATGTTTTCCGCAGTAAATGTCCACACGAGCCAGCTGAAAAGAAAACAAACACGCGCATATTTACTTTGTGTAACATAATCTAACAAGACATACTAGCATGCATATATTCTTATCGAAAGAAGTCAAGGCTACCCTTGGCGGCACCTCTAAGAGCGCATCCTCCAATGTACTCTCCATCACCACGCTCCACCAGTATCCTAAATTTGGCATCGAAAGAGTTATTGTATACGTCTCCCCATCTCATCGGTCGTAGATAGGACGTTGACCCTTATGATAAACAATCGTAGAAATAGCGTTTCCACGTATAAATTACAATTAGAATGTGATCTAATTGAAGAAGTTTCAAGAAAACTATAACCATGCTTTTTCAATCAATAAATAACTTTATCACTCTTTCAATCTAGATGGTCTTTTGCACATAACCATCGAAGATCAAAATAAGGATGGTGTGAATCATTTTTAATCCCATCTCAATGGCATGGCCAGACACAATGCCAAAGTGATCAGTGGAGCTTAAGATGATGTACCACCCATTGTCTGCCACATACTTAGAAGCTATTATGGACAATTCCTTACTCAATTTTTGAGAGAATCGATTCCATGGAGGGACCTGCATATTACACATTGTAAATTTATTTAAAGTTCCAAAATTGTCATAGAGTAGAGGTCCATATTACACATTGTAGATTTATTTGAAGTTCCAAAATTGTCATACAGTAGAGGTGGCCATTAAGGTTGTGAAGAATGCATACGTTGTTCTCTGAAAATTTCTCAACTTTAAAGTTTGTTGAAAAATCCGCAAACAAAAGAGAGGCCACATCATTGCTCTTTTCCCCATCAAGATTGACTGAATGTAGAAAATCCAAGATCTTGCATACGATCAAACACATGTATTTTAAACATTCACAAGACACACCCCATAGTCAATCTTTTGTCTCACATGTATTTACCATTTCTCATCATCGAGAGAAATTTTGTAAACATGTGTCATGTTGCCAAAAACAGTCACATCATAATTTGTGGAGGGCACTGCATAATCTTAAAATGAAATATTTCATCAAGACTTGTTGAGTTGTTAGAAGCTGGACACACCCTACGGCATCTAACTACTCGACGGATTATTATTTTTTGTAATTAGTCATTCATTGAGGAAAACCCGGTTTTTCACCTTGTAAATATTGGGACTTACAGAAGTTTCCAGATTGTATCCCAGTTTTGATAGTTAGAAGGAGTAGATGGATGATTTTGGAACTTTAGGGTTTGAGAAGTTGTAAGGTATATATATCACTTTTTGACCTTAATGAAGGACCTTTTGTCATTTTAAACAAGTTTAAGTTTGTGAGTGAGCGTACTGTGTACGTGAGAGAGAGTGTGAGCTTTGTCTTGACGCTACGTGCGCTACGGTGGTCGGAATCGAGTGCGGAGAAGTGCAGCGTGTTGCCCCCGACTAGAGCTACGAGCCGATACCAACATTGCGCGCATACGGTCCGGCTTCGGGAGCTTCTTCTATGAGCTTCATCGGTTGTTTGGGTGAGCATACGTTGTCCGATTTTGCATTGCAGCATATCCACACGTTCACATTGAGTAGAACCACACATTAGGCACTTCAGATTTCGGAAACGAAGACCTGCAGATTTCGGCCAGACATCCTACGTGTTTCTGCACCGGGTGTTTTGGGTCGTGACTTTGGTTCACAGACCTTAGGGAGAGTGGCCTACAGGTATTCGTAGGGTCTCCTTCAAGTTCTGTGGTGTTTCGGAAGTGTTTGGTAGGTGTTCGGCTCTAGCAAGCGTTGTAGGAAGCATCCTCTTTTGTTCTCTTGAAGACTGTGACTTAGACAATTGGTAGGGGCCTCTGTAGGAACTAGTTAGGAGTCGGTCGAGTGTAAGTTGACACCTTATGCTTGCTTCCACGCACCTGCGGGTCGAGCTTCGTCCTTAGCTGACATTACTTGTTACGTGAGTTCTCGCTGTGCTGACGTCCGTCGCGGCGTATTCGTCCAACATTGGCGCCGCTGCCGGGGACGAAAACCTTAGGTAGGTGACCAAGACTAATCCTTGAGGATTGGGATTTTTGGCTTGCCAAGAGTCTCGCTTTACATTTAGATAGGATCAGAGGGTGGAGGACTCTCTAGGTCTTAGAGGGAGTCTAGGAAGCATGTGTCTGGCCTAGATCCTTCGACTGAGGTAGAGGAGGTACACTTAGGAAGTTTTTTAGTTAGTAGTCGAGTTCTAGAGTAGGAACAGGGAGTGGGAGAAGCGGTGTGAAGAGATCTTGAGAGTCCGGAGAGGCCAAAAGGCAACCAAAAACACCAATTATCACCATTTCTTCATGGTAGGTAGGAGTAGAGTAAGTAGAACATCATGATTCAGATCTAGAGCATTTCATGCATGTATACTTGCTTGGTAGAATCATTATAAGTTTGTAAAAAACGCAAAAAGACGCAAAAGTGTGGTTGAAAGCCTAATCGAAGTCCAAAGAATACTGTGAGTGTTTCTGATAGGCCTAAAGAGCATCAGCAGCATTCCTGTCAGGAAAAACTTTACTTTTAAGCCAGGAGACATCCTACGCGTAGTATGTCTATAGGCCAATCTGGGAGGAATTTTGGAATTTTGAGGTGACCAGTGTGTTTTGAAGGTAGGGTTTACCCTAATTTCAACTGCAAAGGGGAAATTTGGCCATCTCTTGACAGGATAAGGCCAGATAGACTGAAATTGCTAGACATCCTACCCAATTAGTGCAAAAGCATCAACTTGAAACCAAAACCTTAAGATGGCTGCATGAGTGTGCCTTGCATGATATATTGAGTGACCGAAAGGGTCTTCACCTCATTCGGGTAAGAAAATTGGGTTCAAAGTGGACTTTAGCACTTTTGACTGAAAGAAGAAAAACAACAGAAGTTTGAGACTTTTGACATCCAAACTGAGATCTAAGCATACCACTCGGATACTGACATCAGGGGGAAGCTGTGGAACAAATCTAGGGTCAAGCAGGCCAAAAAGACATTCTACGCGTAGGATGTCTACTGAGTGATTTAGGACTCCAAACTGAAATCTGAGTATACCAAGATGATCAGCAGCTCAATAAGAGCTGAAGTCTTGAGTTTAAAGCCATTTTGAAGAAAAAGACATTCTACGCGTAGGATGTCTAATGCAAGAAAGTGAAGCCATAATTGGACTTTGAGCATTGTAAGGGGTTATATAGCCTAAGGCAATCCTGCTAGTCAATTTTGGTCCAATTTGGAGTTGATTAGACTGATCAACACCATCATCAGGCTGTCGGAACAGATTTCTGACTCATTGGCCAGCTTCTAGAAGTCCAAATCAAAAAGTAAAAATAGCTGTAAGCTCAGCACAACAAGCGGAAAATACAATGCAAAAATCCAGGCTAAATGCAACAGGAGACATCCTACGCGTAGGATGTCTATTGGGGCATTCTGGAGAGAAAATTTGACTTGGCCTAGACAGTGAGGTTCTATTTGGCTTAAGGGCTCTAGAACTTCTTTCAGAGGTAAAATTGGACCGTGATTGCCCATTTGATAAAGCAAATACTGAATTCAAGCTTTTTCACGTAAATCGGCCAACATCAAGGAAGGGTACTGTTTCAGATTAGCAACCTAATCAGGAACATCAACAGTGTATAGAATATAGTAGTGGTTGAGATTAACTCTCCAGTTATACCAATCATTACTAAGATCACCTCCAACAGATAAATGCGTTGATCCAATTGCCAAAATTAAAACTCTTGTGTACAGGTATATTCAGCAACAAAGCAAGACGTTATGCGGAAACTGATCCATTGCCAGGTTAGTGGTTGAACTTGTGATAAGTTGCATTGATAAGTTTGATGAATTTAAGATCAGGAAGATACATTGTTAGAGACCAGAAAGTGGCAGGTGACCAAGTTAGCGTAGTGTCCACTGAAGAGAGTGTAACTCAGGCAAGGTTAGATCCGCTAGCACCGATTATTGAGGAAGGTAGTGATACTGACACGTCGTCAGACAAATCTTTCTTCATGATGGGGAGCCAACAGCCAGGAAGTTTCACCTATGAGGGACGTATGCGAGGAGGAAGTACCTCCCAAAATCCTTCGAATGATTCCAGGCTTACTGTGATCTTCTTGGAGGGAACAAACTCAAGAGGAGCCCTAGTCTCTTCTGACTGTCGAGGTCGCAAGTGCATTTGTATTGAAGAGAGGCCAGCACAAAGATTGGAGATAATCCATGTGTATGATGATGGAGATAGATTTCGAGACGAAAAGGAAAACCACTATTTAATATTTAGAAACCCTGAAGATTACAACAGATATGGAGACAACGTGGCTAAAGGGAAAATGATTTCAGAAACTCAAGAGCCTCCACCAAACATTGATCGGCATGGAGCTATTTTCATGTACGATAAGAAAACAATCAGGGTTCCAACTTATAACGAGAATGTGGGAATCTACAAACACGAGAGCGAGGGTATTGTCTCTTACTTTTGCAGTAAAGAACCATATGTAGACGAACTAAGCAAAGACAAAGTTCTTTACTTATTCTCTTATGAAACTGCTACGGGGAAGGGCATAGTTTTTGTTGATAGATATGGGCGAGAATACCAACGTATTCTCCCAGAGGAAGTAGAAAGAGCAACAGGTCGAGGAGCATCAGCATATGCCCCTGAGGAAATTCCGAGAGCCGTCCACACCCCAAGAAAGTCAACGAATCCATTCTCAGATGAGTATGACGCTACATCACGTTCCCCCAGACCGCGAGCATTCAACAACCAAGACCAACCAATAAACCAACCATCATTGCAGGCATGGCTTAGACAAAGTGCGACAATGGAACCAGACAGAAACCGAGAGGGTTATCCAGCAGCTCGAGGGCTCAGGGATTTGCAAGAACCACCACACTATTCAAGGTATCAAGCAGAGAGTAAGCCAAAGACACAAGGGTCGACCAAACTTGGAGGACCACCCATGGAACGAGTTCGAAGAGAAGGACCACCTCTGGCGAGAACCTTTAGAAATTATGGCTTAGGAGCACCGTTGGGCGAGGAACCAGCCTATTACAGAAGGCATGAGGAGGGGTATAGACTTGGAAGGGGTGATCCCATGATGAGGTTTGTAGACCATCGCAGAATTAGACCTTCTCAAGTGCAAAAATGGGTAAACAGGAAATACACAGGAAACAGAGACCCAAGAGATCATGTAGCAGCCTTTGTACGTGTGATTAGAGCTGAAGAGGTGTTAGAATTTCCTACCCAATTCGCAGGGTTTAGACTAACCCTAGAGGATGATGTTGCAACTTGGTTTGACTCTGTAGAGCGTAGAGACTTTGAGTCGATGGAGGAAGTGTTTGACGAGTTCATTGAGGAATTCTCTCAAAGGGGAATAGCTCATAATACCGTCTCACAAATCCATAAATTCAAACAAAAAGATGGAGAATCTGTACGGAAGGCAACCCTAAGACTAAAGAGATATGTTAAGTTCTGTCCTGTTGAAGAACTTCCAACTCAGTCCAGACTTATGCTGATATTCATCCAAGGACTAAGGAATGCAGATCTCCAAAAAGACTTACATATGAAGAGGAGCACTACATTGAATGAGTTGACCAAGGAAGCTTTGTACCTTGTGGACAATTGTGCGGTCTACAAAGAAGGGGAGTTCAAGGACCTTGATGACGATTCATCTTCACAGCAAAGTGGGAGCAAGTCCTCCAAGACAACACTGAAAGGAGAAATAGCGGTAAACCAAGAACAGCTTGTAGATGAAGTGCTAGAAAAGATCAACTTGTACGCCAAACCCCAAGCTAAACCGCCCAAGTGGTGTGCTATTGAACAAAAATGGACAAACCATGGGACCGAGGAATGTTACTATAACAAGGGATATGTGAGGGAGAGACCTTATGCTCCCCAAGCTCCTGTAGCTTCCCCTCAAGTTCCACCTATGCCTAGATATCAAGCAGGCAACTTGCCAGGACCTGTAGGTGTAGAGAGACCACAACCGGTGTTGGGGCAACAACCACCCCTACCAGGATTACAACCAGTTGGTGTAAGATACACCCCAACGGTAACTGAACCAGAAGAAAAGGCTTTGGTGCTTATGCATGCATACTATGAGGATCCCAATGGATATGCGGCGAACCCTATCTATTATCCACCGGAGGAACCCTCGACACCAGATCCATGGAGCATGATAGGGAATCAAGGACCTCCAACTGCTATACAGGCCGCAGGAGAAGGAAGATATAACTTAGATGAACGAACATTGTTGTTCATAGCCAATGGAGGCATGGGTGCACAGAGACAGAATTACCAGCAACGGGGAGCTCAAGGAGCACCTCAACAACCCAAGGGCCCCTGTTACAAGTGTGGCGGAGACCATTGGCTGAGAGACTTTCCCCATGATGAAATCATTAGAGTCAATGCGTATTGCCTAGAATGTGGAATTACTCATTTGATTCCCGATTGCCCTAAAAACCCGAGTAAAGGAGAAAAAGCCACCTTGAACCTGTTGGAAATAGTACCTTCTAGTGGAGTATCAGAAAGTGAAACAATCATACCTGTTCAGGCGGTGACACGGGCCCAAGCCCAAAGAAGGACGAATGAACCCATAATAGAAGAACCAAAGACGGATGCCCAAAGTTCAGAAACGAAAAATCCGAGAAGCACTTGGAAGGCAAGAAAGGCGCGTAGGAAAGCCAGGAAAGAACGAGAGCAAGCCGCCCTATCCGATGAGTTGAAACATACAAAGAACAGGTTGGAGCGGTTAGAAGATCTAGCCAGTTTAAGCTCACATACCACAACAGCCATAGCACCAAAGGAAATAGCTGAGCCCAAAAGTGCAGGATCAGGAGGATCTGTGCTAGCAGACAAAGTAAACGAGCAGATGGATGCGCTTCTAAGAGCTTATGAAGCTCGGCTTAAAAAAAACCAGACCCAGGAGCAAAGATGGATGACATATCCATATGCGGAAATAGAAAAACAAAGGTTGGATATGTGTAAAAAGATGATTGAGACGGCTCAATCATTGATGGAAGACCCGTTGGGAAAACCGGCAAATTGCCATGATGTGCCAGTTCCAACCCCTATCCAACCAACAATAGAGAAACATGAGGAAACAAAGGAAAGACTCACTAATGAATATGAGTCCAAAGGAGAGCCTATCATAGTGCCCAATACCCCCGAAGGGGCAAGTGACGAGGTCCGTCCTAGAATATCGGCAGAGATGGGAAAGGACGGTAATGGTCTAGATGATATGTGGAAGCAAATCAGAGAGGCCAACGAGGCTAATAGAATGAATGACCACATGAATAGCACGAGAAAAGGAAAGAATGTGATCCTACCTCCTATTGAAGAATTTGAGGCAAGATCACAAATAAACTTTGAGGTACATTCACAAGGAGGAGACCAAGGATCTATTAGTTCGGGACACAGCCAACCAGACTCTTTGAGAACTTTACCCTCTTACCTAGGAGAATACGAAGCTAAGTCAGAAGTGAGGGCAATTCCATCTCAAAGATTTTCTTCTAACAAGGTGATGGACTCACAAGGATTGATTGAGCTGTTAGCCACCCCGGTGGCATGCACAATCACGTTAGCAGAACTCCTAAAGCTAAGGCCAAACATGTGGACCACAGTAGGAAAATGCCTGGAAAAATTTGGAGTAAAAGACCCCACCTTGAAACTACAAGAAGGAATCAGGGAATTGGACAGGCCTAATCTAAACACTAGGCCGGTACCATTGAATAAGGTTGGAGAATATTGTGAGGGAGAAGACGGAAACACAACGCTACCTGTAGAATTCCAAGGAGTGGTTTCCAAAGCTATTCTTGACAGTGGAGCGGGAGTTGCTATCGCCACGAAGGAAGTCTGGAAATAATGGGGAAAACCAGCTCTGAGGGCTACCCGAATGAAGCTGCAGTTGGCAGATGGTTTCATGGAGAAGCCTCTCGGACTCTTGGAAAAGGTAATTGTCACTTCGTGCGGGATCGAGTATGAGCATACATTTGCAATAGTCGATTTCGACAAAAAGAACAATTATGAGATAATCTTGGGACAACCGTTCATGCGACAACTGAAGATGGTCCAAGATTGGGGTTATGACCACATATACCTCAAACATGGCGAGACGACAACTAAAATACACTTGAAAGACCATAGTTACAAGGATGTAAACCAAACACCTGTGGAAGAGTTTGATTCGGCTACAATAGCAGGATCAGAACTACCAGCATGGTTGGGGCAACCAAAAGAGCTATGGATGTGTGGAGATTCACATTGTGGAAGCTTAAGAAAAGAGGATTGCATCTTAGAAAGAGAAATTGAAGACAAAGAGTATATTCTGGAGCCATTCCCTGAAGATGCCTTGGAGCCTCTAGAATGGGAACACATACTAGCAACGTTAGATGTATGTACCATTACCGACAGTCCAACAACAAAATTTTGCGATAAGGATGGTTACGATGTGCTACCCTATTACATGGTAAGCGTGATGCCAGAAAAAGAGACGGTAGCACCTCCAGAACAAGAAGAGTTTTACAACTCTTCTGAGCAAGTGGAAGTAAATGATGAGGCAGATAATGAGTGTTCGGACACCTCCAGTGAGCGTGGGAATGAAGCAGAGAATATCAAGTTTTATGATTTTGCTAATCAACACCCTAGACGCCAAGAACGCTATAGGAAGAAAAGAGCCGAAAATAAAGTGAGACAGAACCTGATGCATATAATAAAAGGAAAAACTCACTATTTGATGCTTGTAAAAGCAGAGGATTGTGTGAAAGATCAAATATCAAGAAAATTCTAAGAAAATCGAAAAGAACAAACGCGAGAACAAGCGAATCGGGAAAGAAAAGCTCGGGCTCAAACAAAATCACAAAAATCTGAAAAAACAAAAAAAGAACCAACAAAATACCAAGACTGGACCAAACTAGAGCGTAAACAGAAATACCAAGAGCTGAAACGGTCTTTGAGGGAGATCTGGACCACTGAAGAGGATAGTGATGGTAAAGGGGAGTCAGAAAAGGGCAACATGAACATACCACCTCACTATAGGAAATTTACTATCCAGGAAAGAAAAATCATCTTGACACCACCAATCAGGGAGAGAACCAACCAAGAATCTTACGACGGGCCTGAAAACGCAAAAAGAATAGACCTCGCAGAACCAGGTGAAAAGCCTCAGCCGGTCTATATAGCTAATGATTTAGAGCCTGAGAAGGAAGCACAACTTACACAACTTCTAACGAAATATAAAGATGTGTTTGCTTGGTCCTATAAAGACCTTAAAGGAGTTGATCCATTAATATGCCAACATACAATTCCTTTAAAATCAGATGCAAAACCTAGCAAACAACGTCCTTATACATATAATGACACATTTGCCAAACGAATCAAAGAAGAGATTGATAAGCTGATGGACGCAGAGTTCATCTATGAAATTGAACATACAGACTGGGTTTCACCCATTGTGGTCGTTCCCAAGAAGAATGGAAAACTGCGAGTGTGCGTAAACCTCAAAAAGGTGAATGCGGCAACCGTAAGGGATAATTATCCCTTGCCAATTACAGAACATGTCCTTGAGCGAGTGGCCGGGAAACGGGCTTATTCCTTTCTGGATGGGTTTTCAGGATACAACCAATTGGCAATAGCAAGGGAGGATCAACACAAAACAGCTTTTGCCACAGAATGGGGGATTTATGCATATCGAGTTATGCCATTTGGCCTAACAAATGCACCAGCCACTTTCCAGAGGTTAATGACTCACGCTTTCAAGGAATACCTAAGAATATGATTAGAAATTTACATGGATGACCTATGTGTACACTCTCTTCTGCGAGAAGAACATATTGACCATTTGCAAAAAGTCTTTGAAAAGTGCAGAACATATCGAATCTGTCTAAACCCGGAAAAGTGTGTATTTATGGTTAAGCAAGGACGAATCTTAGGACACATTGTCTCAAGAAACGGCATAACCACAGACCTGGAAAAAGTCAAAGTCATTGTAGACCTACCCAGGCCTACTAATGCAAAACAAGTGCAATCCTTCATGGGGCACTGTGGATATTATCGAAGATTCATATACATGTATGCGGTTATCGCACAACCTTTGTATCGTTTGCTAGTCAATTTCGAATGGACCAATGAGTGTGAGACTTCATTCCAAAGGCTGAAAGAAAACCTTATATCCGCACCTGTGCTAAAGGCACCAGATTGGGACAAGATATTCCATGTGCACATTGATGCTTCGGCATATGCCATTGGTAGCATTCTAGCTCAACTTGGAGACGGAACAATGGATTTTCCAGTTTGCTATGCGAGCCGACAGTTAAACAGTGCAGAAAAGAACTACACAACCACCGAAAGAGAAGGGTAAGGAATGATTTATGCTGTGAAGAAATTTCGGCATTATTTGCTTGCAAACAAATTTGTGTTCTTCACGGATCATCAAGCTCTTTTATACCTAGTAAATAAACCTTGCAACACAGGGAGAATCGTACGCTGGTTTATTATATTACTAGAATTTGACTTCACAGTGGTGGTCAAAAAGGGGAAAACTCATCTGCGAGCTAATCATCTTTCAAGAATACACAACGGGGAAGCCCCTCAAGGGGTAGATGATGACATACCAGATGCTTATCTTTTCAACATTGAAATGGTACCCAAATGGTGTCAGGAAATAGTTAACATTCTATCCTTTGGAAGTGAGTTTGATAATACAGGATGTAGAAACAAACAGCGAACAATTCTACAAACAAAAAACTTCCAGTTGATAGCAGGACGGCTGTATCATCTTGAATCTGACCTAATCCTACGATTATGTATAAATCCGGAAGAATTCAAGTGCTACCTGGAAGAGGCTCATGTCCAGGGTTGTGCATTTTATTGTTCAATAGTGAAAACACACCAAAGACTGAAACAATTAGGAGTTTATTGGCCAACTATGTATGCGGATACACATTCTTACGTTACCAATTGTACAGTATGTAGTGCCAAGCGACCAGTGGATCACGCAACATTGTTTCGGGTGAACATAGCACCTGCATGGAGTCAATATATCATTGACTTTCTAACCACCAGGATGTTCCCTGAGAACACTACAAGAGCACGGGAGAAAGCTCTAGAGTTGGAAGCTCGTGCCTTTCAGTTAATTGGAAATCAACTCTATAAATGGGGCAAGGACAACCAACTCCGAATCTGTGCAAGTGAAAGCGAATACCTGCTGATTCTAGAACATGCACATAGCGGAGTAAGTGGAGGCCATTTTTCGGGCGATAAGACAACGAAAATTGTCTTAACTGTAGGAATCTGGTGGCCTACATTGCACATGGATGCCGAAGAGTTTGTCAAACGTTGTGATGCATGTCAACGCACCAAGGTACCAATCAAAAGAGATGAGATTCCATTAAGGCCAATGATGGGGGCAAGGGCATTTGCAAAGTGGGGAATTGATTTTGTGGGACCTATATCATCCCCTGCATATCGCACCCATACCCAATATATCATTGTGGCTACGGATTATCTCACAAAGTGGGTCGAAGCCAAAGCAACACAAAAAGCTGATGCACGCACCACGGCTCATTTTTTGTATGAGAATGTTTTTGTACGTTACGGGTTACCGATAGAAATTGTTAGTGACTGTGGAACACACTTCCTCAATGAAGTCATTGAATATCTACTAGAGGATTTCATGGTCATACATCGAAAATCAGCACCATACCATCCACAGGCCAATGGGCAAGCGGAGGCCACAAATAAAACACTATGCACGGTCCTCACTAAAATAGTGTCACATTCAAGGACCGACTGGGATCAGCAGCTACACTCAACACTATGGGCATACAGGGTAGCTTACAAAACCTCAATAGGAACAACACCATACAACATGGTGTTTGGGCTAAACGCTATACTACCCATAGAGTTTTTAATCCCAACTCTACGCGTAGCAACAAACTTGGAATGGACAGGGCATGAACTCTCTTCAAGAATTAATGATCTTGAAAAGCTAGATGAACTCTGCTTACGAGCGGTCGCTTCGATCTATGCTAAAAAGAGAAGGCAAAAGGAGTTTTTTGATAAACATGTGCGTACCAAAGAGTTTAAAACAGGAGATTACGTACTTGTTTATACATTGAAGCAACATGCCAAGAAACTGAAAAAGTGAGGGATGGGACCATTTGTGATTCATGATCTATCACAAAGTGGGGCCGTCAAGCTTGCTACATTAGCAGGTGAAGAAATGCCAAACTGGATTAGTGGGTGTCGACTAAGGAGATATCACCTTCCACTCACACAGGAGATGCTCCAACAAATTTATCAAGGAAAGCAAAGAATGAAAGAAAAAGAGAGAGTACGGGAGGAAGCTCAAACTGAAGCACAAGAACGCATTGCAAAAAGATGGCTTTTGCGACAACAACAACAAAGTAAACCACCATTGAGAATCAATGCCATTCGACTCATGAACTTGGAAGAAGACACAGTCGATCCAATAATTACAGTCAAGGTGGGCAATGATCAAGTTGAATCACCAGCCTTGCTCGATTCGGGTGCTCAAGCGAATTTTATCTCTTACGGATTATACCAACAGCTCCACGTCGCAGATCAACTTCATCCTACTCCCCAAGTGCTGAAAAGTAGCACATCACATCCATTGAAAACATTAGGGTGGATTATATTGCATATACAGTTACATCAATATATTTACCCACACAAATTCTATGTGGTGACAGATGAAAGCACACAACAACCAATGCTGCTAGGGCAACCTTGGCAAAAAGCATACAATGTCCAAATAGGCGGTCAAAATCCAGCACGAAAACGAACAGCAGGTGGTAGCTTTTGCTTAAAACGAACATCCGGATCAAATGCAAGCCATGCAATCACTGGAAACAAATACCAAAGAACAAATACCTTCAATGATCAACACGAAACCTGAGACCAACTACCAGCTAACGACCAACCATGCTCATCACAGACAACTGAAATCACTGACTACACTGCAAAAATCTAGACTACCACAACAAGGTAAACAAGTATGGATGCGGAAGGATAGAAACGCCATGAGGGGGAAAACACAATGTGACAACCGAATTCTAACAAAGCAGATGGTGCAACCAAAAACCAAGGTAACCAAGCAGATATGGATTCCAAAGAAAATGCTTAGCCAAAACCCTCATGTCACTCACATTTGGATACCAAAGCAAATACCTACGGTACAAGCAACGATGGAAAGTAGACATCTACAGGTCAACCGGGCAAACAAATATAAGTGGGTGCCGATGACAAACCAACAAGGGGCAAAGTTGGCCGCACCACACTACCAATGGAAAGCCAAGGCCATACGGCCCATAGCTATCACATCCTCCGAAATAGCTATGACTCCATCAACAGTGTCGGCAACGCAGTTGCCTCTGACCAAAAAGACCATTAAACAAAGAGCAGTAGAGTTACAGCTACTACTTGCCAAGAAAACAGGAAACCTCGACGGCGAATGCCAATAAGCATCTTGCTTATTCCCTTCTCTTACACAGCATTAATTTTTCCATGCATTGATCGAGTATGAAATAGGGCCACATTAATCGGCCACACATTAGCACGACTTTTTCAACCTATGCACGGCACATACTCCGAGGCGAAACCTTGTCGTCCGGGAGGACTCCGACTAGGAGGGGGGGAGGCATTCTCAATGCGGAACCAATAACAGAAATCGCAAATAAGGGCACAATTTTCGACTATTTTCAGGGTTGACGTTTGATTGCGAAATTTTCTGGAGTAACCCAAGTATATATGCCCTTATACAACATGAAGCTACAGGAATATGGGGCCAAACGCCAAATTAAGCCCCTAGGTGTGTGTATATATGTAGAAATAGCCATTTTTCAGGCAAAATATTGGTAAAACGGAGAAATCTGGCCACAAAAATTGCATGAGAGTGTATATAATGTGTTGCGGTGATGTTTGTGATCTATTATGAATTATGGGGATTTTCTGGGTTTGATTTTCTATTTTCCTTTTAATTTTGCTAATTTTCGGCAGAAAAACTTCAAAAATACAAAAAGCAGGTAAAAAACAGTCGTAATGAAAAACAAAAAATATGGGGATGACCAATGACTAAAGAACAACCTACGGTACAATGAGGGTGCAATTATGAGATTGAAGCGGAAAGTGTGTTTTGGCCAGGTTTTGGCCGAAATGACAAATTTTTGGTAAACAGAGCAAATGGAGTCCAAATCAAGAATTTTTTGAGCCTAAACCGCATCTTGTAGAAAGAGAGGAGCACACGTCAAATTTCATGAAAAATGGTTCGGGGACCTCCATTATAAGAATTTTTCACCCCATTTTTAGCTCATTCTCACTATTGACCTTGTGGAGAGAGCTTCTGCCACCTAGAGCGGATCGACCTTCCAGCAGCTTCTACGACGTGTACGTCTACCCGACCAGCTCCAGACATGAGAGGTAGGCTCACCACCTTGAGCTTTTCGCGTATGTTTGTCATTCTGTCGCGAAAACTAGCGTAGAGGTCACACACAAAGCGAGCGGTAGAGACCTACAAGTAGAAATGGTGGCCTAACGGCTAACCCGAAAGCAACAAGACTTCATCAGCAGCTTACCCTAGTCTAGGAGACCCTTCCTGGATAGCCAATGGCAATGGGAAAACATCGGGAAAAACCCTAATTCCCAGAAACCCGCAAGAGGCCACCAAATGGGAAATCGGCAAAACGGCGATCAAATGCTACCAAAATTTACGGGTACGAGCATATCGACATGCTCGATAAGTCCATATGACCCGCATGACCAAAAAGTGACCCGAAGCGGCACTAAACCTCAGAAACGACATCAGAGAGACAAAGCGTCAAAATGCACTTGTGGCCAAACCGCAAGTCCGTTTGCCACCAAACTTCACGAGCGGCTTTCCTAGACCATCAACAACCAAGTCGTATGGTGGTGGACCACCACAAATCATCAAAGGTATGTAAACGCCTCCACGGGTGCTTCTAGAGCGACAAATTGCCAAATGAAGCTCCGGTGAAGCCAAAGTCGACAAAAATCATACGGCAAGGATCCCCAAAGGATTTGGAAGCTATGAAGACCAACATCGAGGAATTTCATCGCCAAAAAGCACTCCAAAAGTCAGAAAACGGCTCAGAGGCTCTGAAGTCTACACAGGGAGTTTTTACTTACCCAATTGACTTTTTTGTTGAAATTAGGCTTAAAAGGGACTTAGGGGAGCAAAGGGCAAGCACTGGGAGCACTAACAAGAGAAAAATCACCAGGAGACATCCTACGCGTAGGATGTCTCAAGGGAAATTCTTGGCACAAAACCCAATAATTCTTGCCATGCACATGTTCTGAATGACATTCACAAGCCCTACACCAAATTTCATCACCTTGGAAGAGATTGGACCTCATATGCATGGAAAAACGCAAAGATAGGGCATAAAGGCACTAAAGGGCCATTAACCTACCAAATCTCATGAAATTTGCACAACACATTCACATACACATCAGCTAACTTTCTGTGTGGTCTGGGAGCAAAAATGAAGAAAAAAGACATCCTACGCGTAGGATGTCTAATGGACCTTTTGGGCATGAAGGAGAAGTTTTGTCATTTCAGAAGTAATAACCTCATCAACAAGAGCCCATATGTCAAGCTTGAAGCCCTTCTAATCACTTTTGACCCCCAACACCTTCAAGATATATTTTTTGAGCCCAAAAACACCTCATAGAGCCCTACAGGCATCAAATATTATCCAAATACAAATCTAAGAACATGGCTATGTTCCACAGGTCAAGGACAACCCACTGATCAAGTTTCATGCAGTTCTGAAGAAAAAGACATCCTACGCGTAGGATGTCTTAAGCTTAGATTTAGACTTCTGTGCAAGAAATGACATCATAAGAGCTAATACCATGATGCATTGAGCCCATATACCAAGTTTCAACCCATTTGGACATCAATTGCTTCCCATGATGGAAAATCTACCAAAATTGTGACTTAAAGCCTAAATCAGCCCAAAAATCCACTTTTTGACATCCAAATTCAAATCCAAGCTTATAACCATGTTCCATGAGCCTTACACTACCTACAAGTCAAGTATGAACCTGTTCTGAAGAAAAAGACATCCTACGCGTAGGATGTCTAGATGGATTTTTTTTTGTCAAATTTGCACTGTGAGCACTTGCACAGCTTCACAAGTTCCTTTTGAGCTATGATTTCAGTAAAACTCAGTTTAGCAGTTGATATGAAAAAAAAAAACCGCTAAACTTTGGATTGCTGAGTACAACAGGGTCTATGGCAGCCTCGAAGTCACCGGCAAAGAAGAAGAGAATGACAATCAAAGACTATCTGGACGAGGTGGAACCATTTGTCATTCCACACGGAACATTAAAGCCTACAAGCACCTGGATACATGAAGATCTACTAGAGTCAAACGACCTAAAAATCTACCAAGGAGTATTCAAGGACAATGACGGAAATATAATAGAGCTACCAATGCTGCCAAGGGAGCTCAATGAATTTGTCTGGAGCAAAATGGCCGGCTACTTGGAGAAAATTGACCTCCATAACTATTTTGAAGCAATCCCAGCAGGGGTGGACATCAAAAGAGTATGGGAGTTTGTGACCAGCATTAGAGAAGATGGAGTGGCCAAGGTGACGGATTTGCATGGCAGACCCAACACAGAGATCATTATTACGGAAAGGGTTGTCGCCCATGCACTAGATCTCTCCAATCAGGGAGACAATGTGACAAAGAGAAGGGATGAAGTAAAGGTGTACAAAGAGAAAAATGCTAATTACAGATTTGAAGACATCGCCAACCCAAAGGTGGCGATCATGAGCCAATTGTACAACCAATACTTCCACATGTGCAAGAAGAGGCCGCAGAAGTACATGATGCCGCCAGGTGCAATTGCCACAACCTTTACTTGGGCAATGACGAAGGGCACCCCAAAGATAATCAATTATGCGGCATACATACAAGACAGCCTGGTAAAGATGGGAAACAAAAAGCCAACCTACATAGTGCCAGGAGAGATGATAACCAAGGTAGTTTATGCAACACTACATGCCAAGGGAAGGTGGCCTGACCCCCCATCTCAGAATGACTGGCTAAGGATAAAGGAAGACAAAGAAGACGAGCCACAACGAGCACCAAGGGTGGCTACAAGGTTGAAGAGACGACTGGAGCCAGTGGAAGAGGAGCAACCTGAGTAGAAGAAAGTCAAAAAAGAATCTGCTCAAGTGCCAGCCAAAGAGACTCGATCACAAAAAGCGGCTAGACTCGAGAGGCTAATGGAGAGTTTCCGAGCAGAAAGAGCCCTCAAGGGTGATCTAAACGAATTATGGAAGCCATCCCTTGAGTCGATGTCCGGATCCTCAAGAAGAGTGCAGAGGGACCGCTTCGAAGACTATATCAAGAATTTCAAGATTCTTGATGCTGCGGCGGAAAACATTCCACACATCCCTTTCACCGAGGAAGAAGTGGAGCAAATACGGCAAACGTTGCTAGATGAACAAGAAAACAAGGAAAGAGAAAGAAAGACGAAAGCAGATAGGGATTTCAAGGGCAAACCTACAGCTTTACCAGGTAGCCCTAAACCTAGCCCACCGCCATCACCACCTCCTAGCAGCCCTCCTCCAGAAGATCAGAAGGCCAGAGACAAGCAAGAAGAACACCAGGATGAAGAGCAAGAGCACAGGACAGAACCTGAACACAAAGAAGAAGCCAAGCATGCATCTGAACAAAAAAATCTCGAGGAAGCATACTATACATTTTTGGACCTGCTAGCTGCAGGCTATTCAAAGGAAGAAGCCGCCACACTCGCATTCGACTTGGCAAGGACACGAAGTGAAGAACAGCTGCCAGGCATCCGACTAGTTGAACTTAAGGAGATTACTACCGACACGGTAGACCTGCACCCGCCCTCGAATGATTGGGATGTGGTGATGACAATGCTAGCTGGAATAAGGGCACAATCTATGGCATCATACGAAGAGTTGATAACTCTAAGAGCCACTAAAGTAAAGACCAAAATGGAAAGAGATCTACTGTAGGCAAAAAGCCAAGGACACAAAGAAAGAGAAGCTGACCTCTAGGCCAGCCTAGCCATTGCTCTACAAAACTGCCAAACAAAGGAAGAAGCAAATGAGGCAGCGACAAAGAAATTGCAAGCAGCTGAAGAAGAGTGCCTGCAACTCAGCAAGTCATTGTGAGATGCAGAAAAAGAAAGGGATAATCTGACACTCCAGCTAGCAGAAGAAACAAAAGAAGTAGAGGCCTTGAGGAATGCTAAGGAGAAGGCGGAAATAGAACAAGAAGCAAGCCTGGATGAAGTCCTTGAGCTCAAGGACCAATTAAAAGTCAAAGATCAAACCATCCAGAGGCTGAGAGCATCACCTGCGCGAGTTAGAGCTACAAGCTCAACTCAAATTATTTCGGAGAGTCAAACGTATGAAGAGAAAATGCAAGAACTCCAAAAGCAATTGACTCTCGAGAAGAAGCAGAGGGTGATCATGGCTGAAGGTTCTATTGCAATGCAAACCACATTGGAGGACAGCCAAAAGGCCCTACAAGAAGAATTGACGAGCATCAAGATAAAGCTCGAGGAGGCAGAAAAAGTAAATGCTGAACTCAATGACCTCCTCGTGACTATGGGCGGCGAAGCACAAGCGGAGAAGCAGACACTCCTCACGCAAATAAAGGAGTTGAAAAGCCGACAACAAGCAGAACCAGAGAGCTCAGGGCCAGCTGCCAATGAGGGGATCGACCTCGACAATGTGTCGGATCCTGTGGACACACCCATGCCAGAGGAAAGCATAGCAGGCTCCTCTCAAGAGCCCCAGGATCTAACACAAGAAGAAGAGGAAAAATTGCGAAAAGCAATAGAGGCAGAGCTCAGAGAGAGCACCAAAGAGGCCTTGGAATGGGAACAGAGGGTTTTCAAATCAATGACAATTCAAAAAATCGACGCCAACAATCTCAGGCGTGAATGGCTACAACCCTCTCTCCCATATCCATTGCTTAAATATGAAGCGGCAACAATAAACCAGCGGATCAGAGAAGAACCAACGGTCCCTCTCTACAACGCAGACACCTCGAGGCCAGAAGGAGTCCCGCAGTACTTAATACACTTGGTAGAGGCACCTAAACACATCAGGGACAATCTCAACTTCTGCCCTCTACCAAGGGTTAGGACGTGGAAAGCACACGAAATCTTACAGAGAAGCCAACCCACTTGGCTGAACTACCAAAGCTGTCAGGCGTGAAGGCAGGTGAGAGAATAAGTGTACAATACATGGTGAAAACCCTAACGGGCGCCATAAAGTCGTTCACTGGCTCACCTGACCTTACATGCATCATGATGAGAAAGATCTGCAGAACCATCCTAGCAGTGTTTGAAACCTTCAAGCCAGGACAGGTGACTGACAACATATTCTTCTTCCAGGACACATACAGATGTGCGTATGATATGTCAGGTCAACCTTCCAAGGAGGTGATACATGCATTATATCAAAGAATCATGTTTCTCCCATCTTATCACCTCCAGGTGTTTGAAGAAGCTTTCTACACGGGGTTCTTTACCATGCATACAGACATCTTTGGGCCAACAATGCTGAATCTACATGCACGGTACGAATCACTGCTAAAGATGCTGGAGACCATAAGGTGAAGCAAAAAGATCAAGGCCATGTCGGGGACGACATGAACAAGGAGGGGGGGGGGGGGGGGGGGGATGTTAGAAGCTGGACACACCCCACGGCATCTAACTACTCAGCGGATTATTATTTTTTGTAATTAGTCATTCATTGAGGAAAACCCGGTTTTTCACCTTGTAAATATTGGGACTTACAAAAGTTTCTAGATTGTATCCCAGTTTTGATAGTTAGAAGGAGTAGATGGATGATTTTGGAACTTTAGGGTTTGAGAAGTTGTAAGGTATATATATCACTTTTTGACCTTAATGAAGGACCTTTTGTCATTTTAAACAAGTTTAAGTTTGTGAGTGAGCGTACTGTGTACATGAGAGAGAGTGTGAGATTTGTCTTGACGCTACGTGTGCTACGGTGGTCGGAATCGAGTGCGGAGAAGTGCAGCGTGTTGCCCCCGACTAGAGCTACGAGCCGATACCAACATTGCGCGCATACGGTCCGGCTTTGGGAGCTTCTTCTACGAGCTTCATCGGTTGTTTGGGTGAGTATATGTTGTCCGATTTTGCATTGCAGCATATCCACATGTTCACATTGAGTAGAACCACACATTAGGCACTTCAGATTTTGGAAACGAAGACCTGCAGATTTCGGCCAGACATCCTACGTGTTTCTGCACCGGGTGTTTTGGGTCGTGACTTTGGTTCACAGACCTTAGGGAGAGTGGCCTACAGGTATTCGTAGGGTCTCCTTCAAGTTCTGTGGTGTTTCGGAAGTGTTTGGTAGGTGTTCGGCTCTAGCAAGCGTTGTAGGAAGCATCCTCTTTTGTTCTCTTGAAGATTGTGACTTAGACAATTGGTAGGGGCCTCTGTAGGAACTAGTTAGGAGTCGGTCGAGTGTAAGTTGACACCTTATGCTTGCTTCCATGCGCCTGCGGGTCGAGCTTCGTCCTTAGCTGACATTACTTGTTAGGTGAGTTCTCGCTGTGCTGACGTCCGTCGCGGCGTATCCGTCCAACATGAGTAGACAGAAAGTGACAACTAGATATCTTTACAAGCAAGTTTACCTGTGGAACCTTGAGCACCTACTTTTTTAATTTTGGGGGACTTCTTGGTCTTCTTAGATTTAACAACTTCCAATCGTTTCTTTATAGAGGAAATTGTACTAGTGTCTACTCTTTTTGAATAGGTGTCTTTCTTGGAGGCCGAGCCAATTTCCTCAATAACCTCTTCATTTCTTTCAAGAACGTGCTCTAAAGTAAACAAGAATACATTTCTCTCACAAACTTAGCACTTTAACAATTTTTTACTTTTTATAAATGAAAAAAATGACCTTTATATAAGTTCCCTTCATCGCGTGGGTAGGTTCCTTGAGGATAATCTAGCCACCAAGGGCAATTCTCAATTTCCCAAGCAAGAAAACCATGATCTCTCATTCATAGCGGATACATACACTCCTCAGAAGAGAGGTCCCTCCAACTTTTAACAACAGTTGGCAGCTTCTCTAGCAAAGTTTGATTGTAAAGTTGAAATAGCCATCTACATAAAATGCATTTAACTTTCTTTGAGCTCCTTTACCTAGTGGCTTATTTATTATACAAACTCTAAGTGTAAAATAGAATATGAACCATAAAGATATCAACTGTACTACATGAATAAAAATCTCCTCGATGATTCCATAAGCTCTTGGATTTTTTCATTCGACTCTTTTGTGTTGAGCTTACTCCAAAGCTCCATAAAATCTTTATCAATGTGCTCCCTCAACCAATGATGAAACCATGCTTCAAAACCCTCCGATAATTCATCAATCATTTTCCCTTTGATCCTTAAGCATTGCTTCAAGATACCTCCCATACCATTCTTTACGAAAATACATTCTAAATTTCATGGCACTAATATAATGCTTAGACATAACATCATCTACACGGCAATGCGTCAAAGAGTGCAATATTTCCTTTTTCCTATAAAGAAGACAATAAAAAACCCATAAATGCATTGATTCATTTGATGATTTCATGTGCTTTTTTGGGTCAAGGATTATTACCTCTCCGGTGATATTTTAGAAGTTGTCAAAGAGAGGACCTTGTCCCTTGTAAGGCTCACCTGGTCCTTTTCTCTTACCCAATTGAAGTTAAATAACAAAGAGAATAACCCTTGGCCATTGGTGGGGTTGACAATGGCCAACATCTATCTTGCATTTTCACCAAATGAAATTCAAGCCTTGTCAAATTACAATTTTGTAGAAACACAAACATGAAGGGTGAGAAGAGAAAGTGTTTATCTTATAAGCTCTTTCTTTGAATACTTTTTCTACTCTTCCTTAAGCAACCTTTTTTTTTCTCCAATTGAAATCGATGGATCATTGATCTCTTGCATCTCTTTCATAAGAGACATGTCGAACTCTTCCTTTTGAAGAGTAAATAGGAAAAAAGGGAAGATTTTACAAAATTATACCTAGCATTATAAATTACATAAAATGTATACTTTGAAGCTAAAAAGTATACCTTCCGTATGATCATTGCCAAGAAAAGAGCGGGAGCATTGTACCAACTCCCTTTAGATGCCTTCTTCTCGCAAGCAAGCTCTACCTCTATCCATCGAATCCAATCTTGGGGAAAGTCTTTCATTAGAGAATCTTTGTTTGCAACGGCAAGTTTTTGGAGCAAGAAGATCTCCTGACCAAAATTTGTGCTCAAAGTGGTTCTACCAATCCTAAACCACAAAGGGACAAACACACAAGGATTTGGCAAGGAAAAGAGCAATACAGTGACATGTACATGATAATAGTAATATCTTAAAAAACAACAAATGAGCCTACTCATTTTGAGAGCACAGAGCTAGCATAAGCTCTCCCTCGACACTTATGTCAACATTGACAAACTAACACTTGACTGAACAATTTCTCCACTTTATCATTAAAGTTTCTACAACAACAGAAGGGCAAATTAGATAGCACAACATGAGACATCTCAAGCCTTATATTAAACAAAGAACAAAGCACTTACTCATTTTTATCAAGAGCATCCAAGTTTTGAAGCGATGATTGCCATCCCAAACAATAATTCCCCCCCGCCCCCCCTGAAGTCTTTCCGCTCAAAAGGAAGGGAATTATTAAAATCCTCGCTAATTTCTTGCCAAATAGGCCACCATTCGTCTTTGTCTAAGTCGGAAACATAATGCTGATCATGACTAGGCTTCTTAAATGACACAAGAAATGGAGCTCCAAGCACACTGTATCCAGACATCTCAAACCTTTTCACTAAGCCCTCAATGTCTAGACCTACCACTCTAATGGCTTTGTTTTCCTTCAATCTGCAGAGAAGAATGCGAGGAGGTTCCCTACCTCTCTTTACAATAAAACCCTCTACAATCTCCTCCAATATGCAACCATGAACATCCTTTCCAAACACTATAGGATGATTGGTAGGTTCAGCAACAGCTTTTGTTGCTTCAGAAACGCTTTGAGCCACCTCTCCACCTTGTGCAACATGAGTATTTATGAGCTCCTCTTCTTCATGCGTGCACATCACCCAATGTATCCTCTTCATCATGCACATCACCCAATATATCCTCCTTCTGTCGGACATTGGAAGAAGCAATGAAAGATTGTGCATTGGCCCTATGTCCTGTGGTGCCAGACCTTAATGTGTATCCTACTCCTAAAAGCAAAAAACAACAAGACCACAACTAGCTTAGTATATTGAGTGACAAATAAAAAACAAGACCACAAATAACTTAGTATAGTGGAGATTACTTTGAGAGATACATGCCCTATCATGTTTAGATGGTGTACAAACCATAATCTCTATCAACTATAATCAATAAACAACCAAAAGTATTCTTAGCAACAACAATTCAAATAGAAACACAAAAAATTCTGCAGCATAGCGAGGTAAAATACGGGAAAAAAATCCCATTCCGTACTTGCTTCCGTGCAACACTACAATGCTCACGGGAAGGAAAAAATACAAGACATGTGTATATCTTTGTATAGCTCTCCACTTCTATGTGTTTGTGTATTTCAATGTGTGTGTGTACTACAACAAGTGTATTTGTGTGTATGTACTACAACAAGTATATTTGTGTTTGTGTGTGTGTATGCAAGTGTGTAAATGTGTGTGTGTGTGTGTATGCATGATTCTATGCGTGTCATGTGTTGATGTGTGTTTGTGTGCATGTGCATGAAAGTGTGCTTGTATGTATGTGTCCGCCATAGGAGCTCCATTTTGAGCTCCATCGGGGCTCCAATGGCAGACAAACACGCGCACATACACACATAAAAATCATAGTTTGGTGCATGAACTCACACACACACACACACGTGCACGCATGCACGAGTACGCGCGCGCGCACACACACACACACACACACACATGTACCTTCTCTTCTTCCTCTTCTCCTTCTTTTTCTTCATAGTAAAACAGACTCCTTCACTTTCTTCACTCCACTTCACTTCAATTTCATTTCATTTCACTTAACATGTATTATATTTATAAAAGATATGCATTAAGTCAATAAGCATGTACTATATGTATAAAACATATATATATTAAATCACTAAACATGTATTATATTTATAAAATAAATATATTAAACACTTATATTGGCTATATAATTAAACTAACTAGACACATAACAGGTATGTATTTTAAATAATTAAACACTTATAGAATAGGATATATATATTAAACACTTACAAAAAATTATATATATTAACACTTATAAAGAAAGATATATTAAATACTTAAAAAAGATATATATATTAAATACTTACAAAAGATTATAAATAAACACACACACACACACACACACACACACATATTAATGTTTATATGTATATATATATATGTTTATATATATATATATATATATATATATATATATATATAAAAGTCCATGGGTCTTTTCGTTTAACCTACCAATATTTTTAAGCAATGATAAAAATTAGACTCCATCTTTAACCATTAATTCTCAATAACCTTCACCGCCTTGACTTAACCTCCTGCTCTAACTTGATCTAATATTCACAAACTTTGTCTTGACGCCCCCAATTTCAACAATCCAACACAACTTTCTCGTGTCTCCACCATTGTACCTTGCAATCTTATGTATAAGATAATATGTCCAACATGAAAGCAAAAATAACTTGGAGGGTTGGTGATCTGATAGTCAACCACGACATTCAGTTGAGGGGAAACTCCTTGCTGTGCTAATTAGCGCTTACTATCTGCAAAGATTTTTGCCTCCATCTCACCATTTTCAATCACTATCTTCTCTTATTGAAAGTGATTGTGGCCTAACAAAAGTCTTATTGCAACCACAGTGGGATTTTGAAGGTCATCAACATTTCTTAATAGATGAGACTTTGTCGAGGTTGTTTGAGTTTCTTCATTCAGACACATTTATATAGGTATCCAATAGTGAGGAAGCAAACGATAAATAATTATCTGAAGGAGTTTCAAGTGTTGTGCATCTAAAAGTAATGGTGACAAAATAGAACAACTTAAAACTCAGTCAATCATCACTTGGATTCAACAAAATCCAGGGGCAGAAAAGTAAAAGGATCTATTAGCATTATGTGGAGATCCTTTGAACTTCCACAACATTATGGTGGAAATTTGTGCTTTGAGTTTCCTACAACTCAAGATAAAACAAAACAAATATCAAGGATGGAACAACACTTTGATGGTCACTTGTGGACTCACCCATCTGTTACAACCATGGCGGTAGCATACATTGTTTGTCTAAGCTATTGTTTGGGGTGCATGCAATGCAATTACTCAACATGTCCTCATTATATCCATGAAAAAAATTTAATGGTAGAGATTTTCATGGATATTTGGACAGACAGGTTAAGAAGGACTACCTTGCTATGAAAGAGAAGACAATAATAACTTGTCATTATTGTCAAAAGGTTGTTACTTGTGTTGCTGCTTGTCCCCTAAAATCTACTATGTTTTGCCATGAGACAATAAAATATATCGACTGGAAATATATGTTGGTAGACATGGGCATAATGTAAAGGCGGGAACCTCCACTACTACCATTTTAAGAGTACAAAAACTGGTAGGTGCAGTACTAAAAATGGAAAAGTGTGGTCCAAGAAAAATTCAAATGTTGGTGGCATAAAAACTTGTGCTTAGCTCCTTGATTGGTGAGGAAGCTGAAGTTACATGTGATGGACAATTCAATGATTTTCTAGAAGAAATGATGCCAAATGTTCAAACCAAAGGGTATGAGAAACTACATTTTGTTCCTTGAATTTGTTGATTTTTTAATCTATTATTGATTTAACTTTCTTATATTGCATCATGTAGGTTTTCCTCAATTATTGTTTCCAAAAAGAGGAAGAGTCAAGGTGTTGTAGTTGGGGATGGATGTGATAATATATTATTACTTAGAAAAAAGTGCATGTTTCCTTTTTTCCATGGAAGTAGATCTCTTGGATATTGAAGTGCTTTCTATTTAAAATGTCCACAAAGGGACCAGGTTCTAGGGTTTGATCTAGTAAATCGGATGAAACAAACAAGAATGGGTTAATTAAGAAATGCATGGGTGCATTTTGATTTTACCCATAGAATAGATGGTTGGGCAACAATGTCATGCTCAATTTATGATCCAAGGTAACCTTCAGTTATTTAAGATATCTCATATTTCTTTTGCTTCATTAAATATAAGATAATAGATGTGGAAATATTTATGTTGAATATCTTGCAGCATACGGTCACTGCAGATAATTGCTATATGTGAAACTAAAGAGGAGGATGTGAAGACTCAAGTTATTTTTTTGGAGAACCTTAATTCAAAAATGAAAACATATGGACATGGTGCAGCTGATTTTGCAGGTTTTATGTTTGATGAGGCTGGCGCAAATTGGAATGTTATTCAAATAGTCTTCAATGGTGGGCCAGATAATATTATGGAGGGACGTGAACGATCATGTTGATTTCATTGGGAGCAGAGTATGCACAAATATACTAAAAAGTGGATACCTCAAAATCTAACAAATCACCACATTGACATGTGTGAGGAATGGAGAGCATGCAAGACCATTGAGCTTGCATCTCAAAAGACGCATTCCATTCAAAAATGGTGGATCGAGAGAACATCTAACTACAGAGAACAACATAAGAGTGAGCAGATGGTTTAAATGGTGGGAGCATCAAATTTCTCACTGGGGAAGAATTGGTACATATGTAAGTACCTTTATGAAAATTTATATTTCTACCAAAATTTATAAATTTTTTCATACTTGAAATTTACAAATGTTTACGCATGTTTTTTTGAGTTTCATAGGCTAAATTCAATCCGTGGGAGCAGGCACAAATTCGCAATATTAATTTATCAGAAAGTGTGCTTGCTAGTTGGTTAGTGTGTGAAGGTGGAAAAAGAAAAATTTCTATGTATGATGCATGTGCAATAGATGTTATGAATTCATATATTCAATGTGAAAAGCTTTTGTGATATACAACTGGATGATATATAGGAACGGGTCCCACAATGAAGACCTTGCTTTCTCGAGTTGAATCTCAATACACTCCAACTTTGGTCAACGTGGCCTATCTGCTACATGAGGCTATTTGCAGGGACTCCAATGTATGCGCAACCAATTTTACATGGAGACAAAGAAATGGTACAACACAAAAAGAGGGGTGAAACAAGAACAAATAGCTCCCATCACCCGCATATGTCATGGAATCGAGGTAGCAAAACCAACGTAGTGGCCCAAAAAAATCAGGTTTGATAACCAAGAACCATGCATTTCTAGCATTCCACTACAAATTAGTGATAGTGAAGATGATCTTGGATCTCAAAAAGAAACTACCACACCTTTGTCATCTCAAAGAGATAGTGTGTTGGAGAGTGATGTGCCACACAATCAGTGGGCCCTGAGGAGAATGCCCATTCAAAGTCAAAGAAAGTGTTTTGGAATGGTGGGAAAAAAAATTTGTGACAATCTCCTGCATAGTCGCTCTATTGGTCTCGTTGCTCCATGTATATGATCCGAAAGAATGTTCAAGGGTAAAACAATTGAACAATGGTCATGGTTTTATAATTATGACATTTTTCATACTCAGTCAATCAAAAAACAAGTCAAAGATTTTCCTCCTTCTGCTAATGTTTGGCCAGTAACAAGAGGGACAGATATCTCCACATAGGAACTCACAGCACTACAACAGACTAGATTCAAAATAGAAAAGGCAATGGTAAATGCTCAACCTACAGCTAGTGATTGCCCAAAAGGTGGTAGCAGCTCATGAAAGAAAAAGTGGAGGCATGGAATTTCTAAAGAGGCCATGAAGAAATTGGAAGCATGTAATAGTATGATGACTTTATTTTTGGAGGAAGTGAAAAAGTCCCCATACCATGTAGTTTTTTGAGTGTTCACTGAAAACATTTATGATATTCATATAAGAGGGAGTCCATCATGCACATGTCTAGATTTTCAAAAGTGAGAGAAGACAAAAAATTCATTTTTGGAATGCAAACATATGTACTATGTGTATGTGAAAGTGATCATACTCAAACCTAATGAGCACATGATTATCCATCATGCAACCCTCTCACTAATGGATATTGCCTTTATTCTTGGACAACCAAGGAGGATTGCATCTTTCACTAAACTAGATAATTGCTCTATGATACTCCAATATTTTTTGCATTTATTTTAATTTATTCCACCTGCAATCATCTGAGTGTTACTAAGGCCCGAGAAAGTTCTTCCAAGCAAACAAAGAACCGAGCAAAGGGGATTAAAAACTTGACTTGTCCACATGTGGATAAAAGGAAAGAGTGTTTCGACGCCAGTTTATTATATGTCTATATCTATCCTTTAGAACACTTTTTTGTTGCATCAAGAATAAGAATGTGATTATGAAACTCATGAGAATCCAAATGTAGGAGTGGTATTTTTGCAATCATATTGACAATGTTAACACAAAGGCCAAGATGCTGCCACTTAAAAATTATTACTTAAACATTACAGGATCAACATAATAACACTTGTAGCCACTACAAATCATGGCATTGTCGTTAGAAAGGTTGTAACAATCTTGAGACACAAGTACTCATAGACAAGATCACAGATATGAGAGAGAGAGAGAGAGAGAGAGAGAGAGAGAGAGAGAGAGAGAGAGAGAGAGAGAGAGAGTTTTGACACCAAAAATAAAACCACGTTATTGCTTGCATTAGATTTGAAGTTTTACATACATGGAAACTTTAACTAACTATAGCCACCATGAAAAACTCCACATAAGGAGTGGATTACAATTGAGTGTACTTGCATGCTATAGGGCATGTGCCCATGGGTAATGGGCTTGAAAACCCAACAATCCTCCCCTCAAGCCCAAACTAGACTAACCATTCTCATGCCATATAATTTTAGGTTTACTCTTAACCATGAGTTTGTGGTATACTCATAAACCATGAGTTTTAGGTTCTCTCACAACTAAGGGTTTTGGTATACCCATAAGCTGGTGCTACGACACTGAACCCCCCTCAAACACATAGGATGTAGGTCAAAGTAGCTACCATTGTATGGATTTTTTGGTTTACTTCCAAACCTTGGGTTTTAGGTTTACCTAATAACCTCAGGATAAGTGGTTTACAACAAGGACTTGAACTATAAATTGACAATTTGGGAGGTCTTACCACTTTTGTTTTGTGGCAATGTTTATAACCCGTACAATTTTGACATGGTAGTAACTGACAATTGATAGTCTAAAACAAAGCTTTGACAAAAAATATATGATTGTGTTGACAACAAAAAAAACCATAAATCTATGACACTGAAAAGACTAAAAAACATTGAAGTCGTATACCACGTTCTTGAAGCAAGTCTTTGTGCATGACAATCTATGCTTCATATAGAACAACATGACACCGCAATCTCTTCTTCTTCATGTACCTCAAGAACAACTCATATGTAAACCAATAAATCTTTGGAACAACCTTCAACACATATATGGCATGTTTTTTTGCCAATGTGTGAAGTCTTGTTGGATATTTCGAATCCTTGAATCCTCCTATGCATCCATGCCATAGAAAAGTTTTGAGATGTCCTATAGGTAATTGAGGTGGTACACATAAGCATCTTGAGATGATGTGTCCTATGCATCCATGCCATAGAAAAGTTTTGAGGTGTCCTATAGGTAATTGAGGTGGTACACATAAGCATCCATGCCATAGAAAAGTTTTGAGATGTCTATGGCATCCATGCCATAGAAAAGTTTTGAGATGTCCTATAGGTAATTGAGGTGGTACACATAAGCATCTTGAGATGATGTGCCCTGCAGGTTTGTCGCAACAACTAACTTCATTTATAATAGCTTTGGAGATGATTAGACAAGCATGTGAAGCGCACTACCTTCGCCAACTTCAGCTATTTTAGCATCGTTGCCAAGTACCACAACCAACAATGTTTTGGAACTCTTGAAGAGATTATTATCACCACCGTTGACAACGTTCTAAAAAGGAAACTTGCTGGCTGCTTTGGATAGTGTTTCAAAATTCCCACTACATCATTGAAAGCTTTGAGCTCTTGGGTACTACATGTAAAAAAGTTTCACACACACACACACACACACACACACACACACACACACACACACACACACACACACACACACAGACACACACAGAGTACCACTTGACAATGTTTTGAGACGTAGTTTGCAAAAAATTGTGCCATGGCAGCTTGAGCTTGCAAAGCTTGGAGAAGATAATCAAGAGAGAGAGAGAGAGAGAGAGAGAGAGAGAGAGAGAGAGAGAGAGAGAGAGAGAGAGAGAGAGAGAGAGAGAGAGAGAGAGAGAGAGAGAGAGAGAGAGAGTATCTCCATGAAAGCAAAAGGAGTTTTATATTCAAGCAACACCATCTTCACATTTGTGAAACTACCCCCCCCCCCCCCCCCCCCCCCCCCCCCCTCTCGTAGTTGCAAAACAAACTCGAAAGTGGACAAACTTGAAATGAACAATGCATATGTTCTCTACAATGACCCTTGTCTAAGTGTGAACCATGAGTAGTAAACAATATTTAGAATGAATCAAGTTGTGATCTTAAGATAAATAATCTATTTTTTTTAAAAACTACACCGTCGTTCTGGAATCATTCTTTTGTGTTGCTTTGGCCTCTATCCATTTGATCAAATAATATGTGGCTACTATGACGTATTGAGCATGCATTTGATAGGTCGGTGTCAAGATAGGTCCAACAAATTCTATCCCCCATTTTGGCAAAATCCTTTGCACCCATCATTAATCTAATGGAATTTCATCGTGTTGTATAGGTACTTTTGTACGTTGGGAATCGTCACATCATTTTATGTATTGCTCCACATCCATGTACAAAGTTGGTCACCAAATCCTTGTAAGAAGTACTAGTTTTGTGATTTTGTCTATCAAAAAGTATACTAACCTAGCATGTGCTTACTCAAGAATAGATAAGTACTCATTTTCCATGGCATAAATTTGCAAGTTGTTATTGCTTCCTCTCCGATAATGGTGATTTTCAATGATTATGTAGTTTTTTTCTTCTCTCTGGATTGAAGGTGGTCTAGATCTGCTCATGTATGCTGGCAAGACTCATTTTTCTAGATAATCCACAATGTATTTTCCCCATTTGGGTGCTTTCGCTATTTTGAATAGCATAGCATGCTCAATTGGCTTCTAAATTGCACAAGTATCACTTGAAATAACATAGGAATGGACACTTCGTTGCATGTGAGGCCAATACACCCCATGTCTCATCGATCTCACTAATGTCTATGTTTTTGCAATGTGAATTCCCATCATTTCTATGTGGTCTTGCCTCAAGTACAATTCTTTATCGGATGGCTCTATGCATAGCCTAAGTATTCCTTCCTTTCCTTGCTTCCATAGCCGTCCTGCTATAAGCACAAGTAAGAGTGTTTACTCAATGTTTGATGGTTGCCTCTCAATATGTAGAGAACCAATGATGAGAAATGAAATCACATGTTTGCTCCATCTTGGTACCATATGTATGTTGAAGAGCCTATATCAATCTGACAGGTCATCGTGAACTCCAAGAGGTGTTCCCGGGGAATATGGCGTCCTTGTGGTAAGTATTGGCTCAGTGTTTGGGTACTACTTGATAACATGACAATATTACTATCCTTATGGTGAGTCAACTTCCATTCCCCTTGCCAAAAAAAACATATGGGCACCGGTCAGTAACATGGCCATATGATGCTCGTATGCAAACCATTATTGCTCTTAGATTTGGCCGGCACTCGTTCAATGACACAATTATAGTTTCATTTGTTAGAATCATTTGTTATTGCATAATGTGGCCTTCATGTCATTAACCTAGCTGTATAAACGCCATATAATTTGTATGTGTATGTGCAATTCATTTTTTTACGTAATAAGTATATAAAATACTTGGTCTCGATAACGTGGCTGTGAAGAGTATTTCATATACAAATGTCTGAATGATTGTAATTGTTATTTTTCAGTGTTCTTATGAAAATTTATACTATCTAATCATATTCAAAAGAGAGTTTTATTATCAATCATCATTGCTATTTTTAAATGCTACATTTATAGAAGTCATAAAGATTATAACATGTATGATATCACTTTTATACAACCTCAACAGTGTTTACACATTAGGAAAATTCGGAGGTCATTTGGAGGGCCATATGAAGGAGAGAGAAAATAGAGTGCATCCAATGAGCAGGAGGGCTACGTTACGTAGGAAAATACGTGGAAAGACTCAAAAAATAGAAAAATATCCTAAAAACTTTCACGAATCTAGGATTGTGGCATCGTAACTTCTTTGCTTTTACCGAGCTGTTAGGTGCGTGTGTGGTCCCACTGTTGATATTCTCTTATGGTCATTAACGTACTGGAGGGTGACCATTAAGCCCGCACAAGATATTGGAATTCTAAAACACTTTCTCTCCATTAGAATGCTTTCAAAGTGAATCTCCCTCCACTAAAGCTTTTCTCTTAGAGCTATGGCTTCCACATCTTCTTGCCCAAGAAGCTCTAGGTGTTTATGGTCTCTCACACCAACTACCAACACCTGCACTTTGCCTAGAAGGCCAAGTAGTAGTATATCCTCAATTACAATATCAACTTCAATAAGTGCAGAGAACCAATGGGTTGGACAAAGGATAAACAAAGGTTCATGGGTCCTCATGCAACCAAGAAGAGCCAAGAGGTCTAGTGCTATCAATGTTTACCGCTCAGCATGGAAGGCCAGAGTGTTGGATTTCAAAGTTGAAATCGGCAAAAGATCTATAAAGGAAGTTCTTGTTCAGCATGTGTTTACCCATCCAGACGTGATAGCAAACGGTGGAAATGTGTCAGATATACATCAACCACGTTGCAATTGTAAGTATTCTTGACATCTGAACTGCATTAGATTTGTCATTTCACTTATTGATACTCTCATTATAAATTTCCTTATATATTTTGCAACGTTTATCCCTCTTCTTATGAGCAATGGCTTCATTCTTCACATCTCAACTACATTAGATTTGTCATTTTGACTTATTGATACTCTTAGTTTAACTCTTGTTATATATTTTGCAGATGTTTATCCCTCTTCTTATGAGCAATGGGAGCCTGTGGGAGTGCATAATAGGCCTCTTCCTTGTTGTTCATGCCCACATTGGTTCTCTACACTATTCAGAAAGAAGCAGCAAAAGCCTGGCTGATGAAGGAATATTATTCTATGACCACTTCTACCAACTCTGCCCAGGGAATAAGAATGGCATGTTGGTGAAAGTGCCTCTACCAACCGACTGGAACATTGTGGACTGGCGAGTTCCTGAGGAAACAATGGTGGAGGCAATGCAAAGTAAGCTCTACAAGGATATACAGAGGTCTCTACGTATCTCTATTCCCACCAAACTGGTTAGAATTGCAATCTTTTGTCCTGCTACACTGTTCATAGAGTTGTTTCATAACTACAATATACGTGTTATAAAAACTATGTTCATGTGCAAGTCATTTCAGCAGTCATCCTGTGACAAACTTCTTGACAGAGGATGGTATGTAAAGGAAGATATTGGCATACGGTGCAAGGTCGCGCTTGACACTCTAGTCAAGTACATGATTGCAAGCCAATCACTGTTAGTCTCCTTTTGGTATATGCGATCACAAATGCTCAGAGGTAAGTACATTCCTATGGACCAGGTTTTTGCAAGTTTGGAAGATAATCGTGCTATGGATGTGGAAGTGATTGATAAAGAGCAAGGCCTAATGTTGGTGGTTACAATAAGGGAGCTATGAATTCTTCTGCAGTTGCGGCACGACATAATTGAAGAGTCAATGGACAGGGATCTTTCAAATTTTTCCTTTTTCCTAGCTGGCCATAAGCTGATGCGGTGTAGGGAAAAAGATATTTTGTGCAAAGAGTTGGATGGTCGGGTTGAAATAGTGACAATGTAATAGAGATTATTGTGAACCCAAGTGTATACGAACGACTTTCAATACATGAAGTTTTTTTGAGCTCATTTGTCAATTGTGCTCTGTGAATATAAGTGTTCTTGAAATACATTTCTTTAGCCATTGCCACCTCTCTCTCTCTCTCTCTCTCTCTCTCTCTCTCTCTCTCTCTCTCTCTCTCTCTCTCAATGTTAGGCAAGACAAAGACATGATAGAAGAGTCATCTTAATTCATTAGAAAGTACAAACTCGTTCGTGAACAATGGACTAAGATACAATTTCTGTAAGTATGGAATCAAAATGTCTTCAAGGTAAAAATCAAAGGTATGCCCCTCAAAAGAGGGTGGTGAGATAGTTGTTCCTTGTGGATTTAGTTCTCCCTTTTCAGGAGTATCATCAATCAGTAGTGTATTATTTGCATCAAAGGGTACATCGATTTGGCTAAACAGTTTGTACAAAAGAGGTAAATGTGGTTTTTTAGGGTGGTAGTGGCCCTCAACGGTAACACATTTTCTTTGATCATACAAAAAGGCAAAATCTGACGTGTGAGCACCGCATACACCGCAAACTATTGTAACCAGTGGCGACAAGTTTTGCCTTTGCATTGAAGACCATACGACAACTCTGAAACGCGGAAGAAGAAACTGAATAAATTCTTTGGTTCCTCGACGAACCACGACTCGACAAGTTCCCATCCAAAATGTTTGCAAATCCTCGAAGGGGTCTGCTATACCCAAAGGCACGCGCATCAGCAACAATCCAATGATGTCCAAGATAATCAACCTCTGTAAAAGTTGACAAGTACATATAAGTAGTTAGAAGCTGAACATATTTTTCCATACTTGAATAGACATTACCGGAACAACCGTATCTACAGGTAGCAAGGGTCCATACTGGGTCTCTATAGTGTTGTTGTTGTTGTTGCTATCCTCTGCTTTAGCTTCATCGTCGTAGTCATCATTCTCATCTTCATCAAGGGTCTCCCCCATGGCTCTTTCTGCCTCATTCAGGGTTTCCTCCAAGGTCTTTTCCTTTGCCTCTGTTGGCCAGCTTGCATCATCCATATCCTTTTGCTCATCCGTAGGCCTGCTTTCCTCATCCATCCTTGCCTCATCCATATCATTTTGCTCATCCGTAGGCCTGCTTTCCTCATCCATCCTAGCCTCATCCATATCCTTTTACTCATCCGTAGGCCTGCTTTCCTCATCCAGGGTTTCATCCATGGGCTCTTTTGGCTCCTCCACTGGCCTACTTGGCTCTTTCATTGTCTCCTCCATAAGCCCCTCTGCTTGTACACTAGCACCTTCCATATGCTCATTTGACCTTTCTTCATCCTCGCTCTTTCATCTTCGGCTGATATGACCCCCTCGGCCCGTTGTGATTCCACTGTATCTGATGCAGGGGTTTGTCATGGTGTCTCGTCATGTATTGTCATATCAATTGTGCGGTCGTCCAAGCCGCTATCTTCAGGTTCTCTGGGGTTCGACATAGTGAGTAGGTGTTGTATTAGACTTACCCGATATCTTTGCAAATAATCATATGTGTAGTTTTGCACAGCACTCTGCAAAATTGAAAGACCACATGGTGAGAAGTCTTGTATAAAGAAAACCAATACTGACTGAATGCATTTCCAAATGGTTACCTTAGTCATGAAAAGTTTTAATGCAAAGTAGCTTTGCAGGACATATTTTGCATGGAGAAGACATCTCCAGCCACAAGAATTTCCATCGGTTTGATTTGGTATAGGTACATCTTTGATTGGGGCCTTGTATAGTTCATACCTTCCACATAGCTTTCCATAAGCAAACAACAACCTCTTTATACAACTGCACAAAGGAGTATCAAGATGTTAGCTTGAGGCTTTCAAATTTACATGGATATCTATAAGAAACACTTTCTGATACATAACACTTACAACCTAATTTCAGGGTGGGTTCCTTTTAATGAATTGAACACCCACACTGCTGGCTGCTCAACATCAAGGCATATGAGACTCGAGTGATGGTTGTTCTCATATGGAAAGATGATGACAGTTACTTCCAGCATAGCACAGTGGAGAAACCAACTCTTAAATGTGCCAGATGGACTATTCTTCTGTCTAATAATCACTGACATTTGTGGATCAAGAAGAAACACCTCTGTGTGGGTGTGCGGTGGAAGTTGACTTTTGATCAAACTGCAGGGAGTGTACCTGAGTTAGTACACCTATGATCTGAGTTTTCAAAGTTAGCAAGATAGTAACACTTACTTAAGACAAGCATAGATAATTGTATCTGAGATCTAAGCATCTGGATTCAACAATATATTAATGTCCACTTTTTCCAAAGCCAACTTTCTGGTTCCATCTATAAATGGTATCTCTGCAAGCAAACCATCCTTCATTGAAAGTAGAGTTTCTTTGTTGCTTGCCTCTATGGACAGGGTCACATTCCATTCTATTTGCCTCTGGGACTCCACTGCTACTTTTTATT
>NC_140940.1:143425765-143520765 GCF_014529385.1 Adiantum capillus-veneris | reverse complement strand
GAGAGAGAGAGAGAGAGAGAGAGAGAGAGAGAGAGAGAGAGAGAGAGAGAGAGAGAGAGAGAGAGAGAGAGAGAGAGAGAGAACAAAGACTTGACATGTTTCCTGATGAATAGGATTAAGGTTCAGTAGGCAGAAGAGGCTAAAACCAGACCCAGAGCTTGTGCCAGGATTCCAGCCTTTGCAGGCTCAGTTGCTTAGCGTTTCTACCAAAAGAATTGTTGACTTTTTTCAAGACATTGATCAAGAGAGTCAATTTGTGAAGATGAGTCAAAGAGGTTAGCAGGCCAAGAGGATCCCTCACCCTACAAGGGTCCCTCACCCTCTACAGTACTTGTCAAGAAAAATACAAGAAAGAGGAATATAGACTTCTCAGATGATGCAGATCTCCCAGCAAGGAGTCCTTGTGAAAGTAAAGGTAAAGCCAAAGAGGATGTGCCTTCTCTGGAAGACCCAGCTGTAACTGATGAGAGGCTGTTCGATTTTGTAGCATCTTGTGGTGCTGGAGACAAATATGATCTAGTTCATTCTATGTTTAACCCAAAATTTGATATTGAAGACCTTTTAGCTCAGCACAGTGAATTTTTGCAGTCCTACAGAGATAAATTTGAACTGATGGTGCAGGTAGGGAGGGTTGTTCTGCCCAGTATGACTGTCGTTCATTTAAATGACTACGGTGGAAAAGGACAGGGACTGAAGAAGTATAGGGAATTACCACCTACTTGTCGACATTCAGCCTGCCCTTTGCACCAAAAAGAGTGCAAACTTATTCAGGAATCCTTTGGCTTTATGATTTACCTGAACAGCCTATTTGGATTCCTCATGCAGAATCTTGAGGAGGTGTTAGAGGAGTAGGATGCAGCACCAGACGAAGAATGCGAGGAGACAACACATATACAAGAAGTCGAGGAGGTTGAAGATACAGTCGACCGTGAGGTTGAGGCAATTGAAGTACAAAGAAATAAGATGCCCTCTGTGAAAACAACAAAAATCAAACTACCCTTGGATGTCAGTAACTTCACTGAGAAGCATGCTCGGATGATGTTGCGTGTTGTGCCTGACTTCAAGATTGGAGACAGGACCTATATCTTTTTACATGATGTGCAAAGCATCTTTTATTTAAGGGAGGACTTCTCCCTGGCTATCATTTCCAGAGTCCAAGAGGAGAGGAGTGGATTTCTTTCAGAGGATAGTAGTGATGATGAGGCAATGGAAACATCTAACAATCCAATGGAATGCCTCCAAAGATGCTTTGAGAAAGCTGAAAAATACAAGGAGACACTACCGGATGAAGCCACCTTCCAAGCAATAAGACAAAGCCTAAGACCATCAATAAGTCACAAAGAAGTGGAGTATTGGTTTAACCATTTAGGTCAGGGGTCAGCTACATCTGTAGACCTGTGGTAGGAAAACCTCTTTCTGCAGGATGAGAGCTTCATGATAACTCTGTGTGTGTGTGTGTGTGTGTGTGTGTGTCACTTACTCAGACATGATATGTGCAGTCTTGGATTGCTGACAAGGATGACTTCCTTCGACGACAGACTCAGGAGTATCGTGGAAGGGATGCGGCCCTAGCACAATACCTTTCAAAGCTTTGCGAGTCGCCGATATTAGTGTTTCACAATGGAATGTCACAAGAGGGTTCAATAGCAACTTGCACACTAAAGACACTCTCACGCTTCTTGGGTGGACCCGTGCTGCCCAAAAGTGCAGATAAAGTCATTCTTGTGGACAAAGTGTTTGCCAAAGATTGTTTTGGTTACTGCCCGGGCTATACAGGTGGTCGGGTAGCGTATTACTACAGTTACACAGCAATGGCACTAGCTCTTGGCATACAAAACCCGGATGAACTTTTAGAGTATGGCAAACATCTCATGATTCGTTACAAGGGTGATGTGCCAAAAAACAAAATTGAACCTTCAAAATCTTGATACACTTCAAGTAGCAATTGTATAAGATCATGTATTACAAAAATTTTGTACAATGTCATCCACTCAGAGTATCTTTCTCCACTTGTTGTTCACATACACCATTGTCTCTCTCCACCTTCGTTGACCTTCACGAACACCGGAGTTGTTGTATGCCATTGATATTTTAACTTTTTTTTGTTGTAAATGTCTGATGGCTTGTGCTGTTGCTGAAGAGGCCAAGACTTCTTTTGCTTGCATTCGATGAATGATTCTACGATAGAACCATTCAAATAGTTCTCTCAAATTGTTAGCCTTGATTCGAGATCCACCATGTCGTGTGTGCCTGAAATAAGCATTTATCGCCATGCAATGAGACTTTTCCATCCCTTGGGTATTCCATATTGCCGGGTTCCCATACTTTTGTATAAAATATGGTAAATGATTGAAAATGATGTGCTGGATATGAAATAGATTACTTAGAATGTTTTACACTCACATAGTTACACATAAAAGAGAATCAAATACACAATAATACCATGTAGTGAGTAATTTGGGTGTCTGTCCATGCTGTCTTGAATGATTTTTTGAGAAGGTTGAGATTCTCCTTGAACTTGTTCAAATCACCTTGTGACCAGTCATCTTTGTCCACATCAAAAACGGGATGTCTATTGATCGCCAAACCTCAGCCTTCGCGTTACAAGTAGTTGGTTCTTGATCTTTGACTGCAATATGTAGCTTTTAACAGCTCTGATACTCTACCGTGCTAACATAAGATGTGTTATATATTTTTCCATGTTTTGTTAGCTTCGGATCTCGTATTCCTTGGGGTTTAGATAAAAACCTCCGTGCCTTCACCCCACTGATGTATGGTTTGCATGGGACATCCTTCTCAGCAGTTGATCTCTTTTCATCCCCCTGGATTTTCACATTGCCACCATGAAGCCCCATATCCGATAGTACCAATTCTAAGCACTGTAGGGCCACTTATCGCTCTGCTGAGTTCTTGATTTTCCAAGAAAACCTGATACATAAGTAGACCAATTTCTCCACAATTCTACAAAGGGAATGCATTGTACAGATGTGGACATTCACAAGTGGTATTTTCAAAACCGGTTGAAAAGCAGGGTCCTCAATGTGACGTGTTGGAGCTTTTCTCCACCACTTTGGGTCCATGACCGTTGTAGGCTCCATGCAGAACAAACACGGCGACTTTGCCATTGCACCCATTCCACAATTATACATGCACTTTAATGTTTTGAGGTCACCTGCAAGATGCCACTGAACTTGAAAGTCTCCCCTTCCATCTAGATGTAGTATCTCTCCCTGGTTATTCTATCGATCAATCACCTCCGAAACATTAGTTTGATGGAACACCCAATATAAAATCTCATGATCTTATTTCTTTACCTGCAACACAAAATAAATGAGACTTAAGTAGATGTGAACATTTGAGCTTAATTGAGAATCTCGCTTACCTCAAATGCATCAAGCCACCATATGTTAGATTCTAATTGAACACTAAAATACAAAGGATCATCATTGGGACACTTTGAGAGGGCTCTATTCATTAAAGTAATAGTAACACGCTCTAGCTTTTTCTCTTTAACAAGCTCACACTCATCCAGTTTTAACACAAAATGTAATACCCCTCGTGATTCTTCAAATGTGATGTTGTAAAACTCCACCATTCTCTTCTGCAACATCTGCAGGTCCATAAAAATATTATTGAACTCATCATATGCCATGTTTGCTCCATGGCCACTGTAAGTTGATTTAATATAAAAGGGATGTCCAAGATATTCTCCCTGTGCGTCGTTAAGCTAAAGCCTCTCTTTCCAAACACTTGAGGCTGATGGTAAAAGTTTGGATTTTATACCCTTCTTAACAAAGATGGATGAGACAGATTTTTGTATAGCCGAATATCCTTTTTTTCTTACACCAAGTGAATCAAGTGTGCCTTGTATCTCTTTTGCAGGAACTGAGTTCTCTGAAATAAAATGGTCCACTACATTTCGTTGTAGGACCTTAAACTTCTTGTCATGTACTATATCTGCTGCAAGGCTTCTACTTATAAGTGGCTTCAATCTCTTTCCTATATTGGCTTTGGGGTCAATGTTTTCCTTGTCAGGATAGATTGAATCTCTACATGAAGACAATGCATAAGTAAATAACAGAAAATTTACTTCACTAACACTATTTAGGCACATGAAACAATGCATAACAAGAAAAAACAAAAAAATTACTTAACTAAGACAATTTAGCCAACCAAGAAGCATCACCTTAATGCTCGGATTCTTTTCTTGAGACCTCCGGATGCAGCCTGCAATATTTCAAGATTGCGCAATTTCTTCTTTCGGATACGACCACCCAAGATGGTGTCCTTCATTTGACAACTTCGTACCTTTCCTTTCAGTTCCTGTACCTCTGTTTTGTGTTGCAAAATGGTAACCTGATCTGTAGAATGTAAATGTGAAAGACGAACAATCTCACCTTGTTGAGCTTGGAGAATGCCCTTATAAGTTTCAGCTTCCCTTGTAAGAGATTTACAATAACCCAAAAGGCCCTTTTCTCCATCACCAACAAAGGTCAATAAGCTTGTAGGATTGACAAACGGTGGAGACGCATTAGTCATTGGATTCTTAGGATAGAGAGAGCCTCTCGTCTAAATATCTATGTGTCTGAGCTCCCTAAGCTCTGAGCGTGTCTATGGATGTGGGAGGTATATGTGTGTTTGCTTTACTACACTTAATCAATGGTTGGTACTCATTGTCCAAATCAATGTGAAGGTGATATTTGGCTCGTTTCTGCGTAACATTTGTGCCATTTGAGGAGTACTCCATTAGCCAAATGTGAAGGTTTTATGGAAAGTGAATAGGCGGCTGCGCCTTCGTCCCTCCATGTTAGCCTCATTCCCTCCATGTTGACGAGGTTCATTCAATGCAACTGAAAAGAAGATTATCCCTCAATCATTACGAACGAATGTTCAGAAGAGTAAAGAATCTACTTAAAGTACACTTTTTGAACTTTTACCATGAAAGACCCACCTTTATTATTCGCCATATTTTCTAGAGAGAGAGTGGTGCGAAAAATACATTTTCTTAGAAGGCCCTCCAAATGACATCTGAAATTTCCTAATGCTAATGAATAACATATTTGCAAAACCAAATGCTATAGTGTCACTAAAATTCATGCTCTGTTATTTCTCTATGTCTACAAATAGCTAATATATTGTCGATTTAAAAAGGTATATGCACACATTTTGGATGTAAGATGTTCTATTTAATCTTTTTAGATGTAAGATGTTTTATTCAATTTATGAGTGGTTTATAAAAACCGCACCAAGTTTTCATTTTAGTTGCATGCATCCTATAATGGAAATGGCCTATGAACATTGAGAATAGCAGAATTAAGAGAATTGTAGTGAACATTTTTATGAGACTACTTTGAGAAGATAGAGGGTGAACTTAATTAGCAATAGCAACATAACCATTATACTTAATTAACTTGGCATGAACAATACTTTGTAAGAGAGAGAATTAGAGAACTTAACAACAATTCAGGGTCGTATTTATGTGCAGTCGGTCCCCCCTCCAAAAGGCTTTTGTATTATAATTTCTTCCATAAAGAGAGACTTGATACAATACAAGCTTTGTGTTCCATAAGACCTTGATGGTGCAATGAAGATAGAGAGCTTCATGCTCCAGAATTATGCACGTGACTTAGCTAAATGAAATCATTAACTTGTCTCCGGCCTCAATCTCAAGACCTCAAACACCTTCGAAGGTGGAGAGAGCTAGTAGGGAATGAGGATAGAGGAAGAAGAAAAATTCTTACGAGAAAGAAGTAGTTCCTCACTTATCATCATTCTTGTTGCATAGCATAGCATAATAGCATGATAATGATGATGAAGAATATGGAAAGATTAAGCATTAAATCATGGATCTTGGTTGGATTTTCATTCCATAGCCAAGAGTGTTGGTGTAGGCTCTCAACATCTCAACAAGCTTGGAGAAGGAGATGGAGTCCTTTCACTTTCACCAAGTGAGAATGAGCACATGTGAGTGTGTGTGAGAGAGATTATGCCCCCAAGCACACCCCCAACTTGCCTTGGTTGATCCCTCCTTGTACCTCAAGAATGAAATTTATTTGACCCCTACAAGCCTAACCAATCACATGCTTTAGTCACATCAAGCAGCAATGCTAGCATTAGGACGAGTGTCCTTCTTACCCCTTTGAGAGAAAGGGCTTGATAAATGCTTAAAAAAATAATTGAATTAGCGAAAAGCTTATTGGACCCCTTTAGAGGCCAATCAATAGGCTTTAGGCACTTTATGAGGGCAACATGGAGAGGCGCTTGACATGTGTCCTTGTTGCCTCTTTAGACTAGGCTTGCCTTGAGTGAGGGTGTGTGTGTTATCTCTCATGCCCCTACTTGTAGGACTCTCCCCCCCATATGTAGGTATCCTTCCCATCAAGAACCTTAGTCATGAAGCACCTCAAGCACCTTAGTCAACAAGCACGAGAATCACCTCAAGCAGCTTAGTCAGCAAGCACAACAAGCACCTCAAGTTTGGTCCGGGTTCCCACCTGAAGCACAAACCTAGCTTTCCTAAGGTCCTAGGTCTAAGTGCTTTTAACACTAACCTTTGGAGTTTTCTAATGAAGCTACCCCAAAGGTCTTTCAATCTCTATTAGCTAGCATTTCTCTTTGACAGACATCTCGTATTTGGATCCATTGGCTTTGGCCCTGTATTGAGATAGATCCATAAGCACATGTCTATATTCTAAATCTTGTTCGCATTTATTCTCACACATTAAATAATCAATTTAATATGAGAAAATCATTTGGATTATTTAGATATTAGATTTTATGACATTATCTCTCTCTTGAAATCATAGTCGTCCTCGATTATGAGGTAGAGGAGATAAAGCCTTAGTCATTAGTGTATGTTTCTTAGCGGGTAGAGGATCTCTGTTTACCCTACAACATCATTCCAAGATGGATGAGTAATCCATTTGGGGCTTGGGAGACTTAGCTGCCGCAAGCATGTATGCTCTTTAGTCCATATCATAGCTCCAAAGTAGAGTGACAATTTCTACTTGGTGTTTGAGAGACGTCGTCAACACAAACATGATTCTAAGCATGCATACTACTTAAAGTTGTGCACAATAGAAAGAGAATTAGTCTTATAAAACAAAAGCATTCATCATATAAAAGAAAGATTTACATTTTCTTAGTCTAATGTAGCATTGTAAGCATTGACAAGGTCCATACTATCCATAGGTTGTATCCTTAAGCTGTATTCCTTACTCTAATGTAGCATTGTAAGCATTGACAAGGCTCATACTATCCTCAAGTTGTATTCCTTGCATCCATCTAGAATCTTCAAAAGGATAGTTTTTGAACTTTATAAGATACCGACGGATAATCTTACCATGTCATAGTACCTTGTCCTCTTGTCGAAGGATAGCTTCGGGTTGTAGCACCTCTTCTTGGTCTTTGATTTTTGCGGGGTCTTCAATAAATGGGTTTGGTGGTGGCTCTCCTTTGTAAGGCTTGAGTAGGATCACATGAAAAGCATTGTGTATGAGCCAATGGTTGGGCAACTTGAGTTGATAATCCATGTCATTGATTGGCGTCAAGATTTGAAAAGGACCATAGTATTTTTTTGCTAGTTTAGCATAATACTTTTGGTGGCCCATAGGATTTTTGCTCATTGTTTGCCTCAATTGAGCCTTGGGAAACTTAAGTAAGACCCAATCATTTTTTTTGAATGTTAAGGCCCTTCTGTGCTTATGAGTAGTAGCTTTTTGCATTTCTTGAGAGATAGATATAGCCTCCTTAATCTTTTGGAAAGATTCTTGTAGTCACGACTATACTCATCAGCAGTGAAGATCTTTCCATGAAATTTAAGTAGAAAGGGACTTTTAGGGCCTATCTCTATGATCGCAAAAGGTGCCTTTCCCATAGTAGTATGGATAGTATTAATCTACAAGGGGTAAGTGCTTCTTCCATTATGAGCGTTGATCTACTTCTGTAGCTAGCCCAAAGTGGCATGAGAGAGTTCCAGAGGGACCTCTTAGACATGCGCTCAAGGCCCGAATAGCCTTGTTTTCTCAACATGATCCTAAAGGCGCTTCCACACTCAACTCAAAATTCTTGGGTATACTCTCCCATGGCAAATTAGGGATTGGCAATGGCTAGAGTAATCCACATTGTTTCCTTCTATCATACTTTGTCTTTTGGAATATCACACATTTGGATACATACTCTTGTATGTCTACTTTTATGGTAAGCCAATAGAAGTATGTTTCTACTCCTCAAAGAGTAGGTTGAATCCCTCGATTTCCCGCATATGGAGGAGCATGGGATTCATACATGACTTTCTCAACAAAGGAAGTGAGTAACACATAGCCTATTTCCATGGAGAAGATAACCGTCATGCAAGGTGAACGGTTCCTCTTTCTTCCCTAAGCCAAGGGCTGACATTATGTCTTTTAAATTAGGGTCGGCAGTGTACTTATCTATCATGGAAGATAGATCAATGTGAGTTGCTATAGTCACCGCATTAAACCTCGATTGTTGTGATAGTGCATCAGCCACTTGATCATGCTTACCATCAATGTGAGCAATATGAAAATTAAATTGCAAAAGAAAATTTTCCCACTTCATTTGCTTGTCAGAAAGCTTTGTTTGTATCATGAAGTACTTGAGACTTTGGTGGTCTGCTCGCAAAATAAATGGTGTCTCCAATAGATAGTGCTTCCATGTGTCTAGGGCATGTAGAATAGCTAGAATCTCTTTTTCATATATGCCCAAGACCCGTTCATTGGCATTGAGCCTTCGGCTCTCATATGCTATGGCATGAACTTCTTGGAGCAAGACTGCTCCAAGGCAATCACCACAACCATCACATTGGACTTCAAATGGTTTTGAGAGATCCAAAAGCATAAGCACTGGTTGGGAGGTAAGATTCTCTTTGAGCTTCTTGCTCTTTAGTAGTCCGTCAGTACTTAACATTCTTCTTTGTTAAGTCATGTAATGGTCCTGCTATTTGAGAGAATTTTTCTATGAAGCATCTGTAGTATGCACACATACCAATAAAGCACCATATCTCATGTAGATTCCTTGGATTAGGCCAAGCTTTTATATCCTCCAACTTTGATGGATCCATACGGATACCATCTTGAGAGATAATATGACCTAGGTATTGAATCTCTTGGAGGAAAATTCACTCTTCTTTTGGTTAATGAAAACTTTATTCTCCCTCACAGCTTGAAAGACTACCTGGAGATGTTGCTTATGCTCCTCCAAAGATTTGGAGTAGATGATAATGTCATCAAACACTCCAATGAACTTGCGGTAGGGTCTAAAGATTTTCTCCACTAGATGATTGAACGTGGCTGGATGCTATTTGAGAGAATTTTTCTATGAAGCATCTGTAGTATGCACACATACCAATAAAGCACCATATCTCATGTAAATTCCTTGGATTAGGCCAAGCTTTTATATCCTCCAACTTTGATGGATCCATACGGATACCATCTTGAGAGATAATATGACCTAGGTATTGAATCTCTTGGAGGAAAATTCACTCTTCTTTTGGTTAATGAAAACTTTATTCTCCCTCACAGCTTGAAAGACTACCTGGAGATGTTGCTTATGCTCCTCCAAAGATTTGGAGTAGATGATAATGTCATCAAACACTCCAATGAACTTGCGGTAGGGTCTAAAGATTTTCTCCACTAGACGATTGAACGTGGCTGGATCATTTTCCAAACCAAAAGGCATGACTAGATATTCATAAATACCAAATGTTGTATGAAACACGGTCTTTAAGATATCTTCATTCACTATCCTTATTTGATGATGGCCACTTTTAAGGTCAATCCTATTGAAGTAGGTAGAGCCTTGTAGCTGATCAAACAGATCTTCTACTCGTGGTACGGGAAATCTATTTTTGATAGTGATATGATTTAGTGCTCAATAGTCCACATACATGTGGTATGTACCATCTTTCTTTGCACTAAAAGGACATAAGAACAAAAGGGAGAGGAGCTAGGTATCACCATCCTTTTTTCTACCAATTCTTGTACTTGCCTCATGATCTCCTCTTGTTGAGCTTGGGAAACTCGATAAGGAGGCTTGTTAGGCAGTGAGCTTCCTAGTAGGATCTCAATTCAATGGTCATTATCCCCTCATTTTTGGAGGTAACTCCATAGGGATATCATCGATAAAAACATCTTGGAACATATTTAGAAAACTACACAAGTCTAATTCTTCATGATTCCTACCATTTACATTTGATAAAACATTAGGACCTTCTATGGATTGTTTGACAAAAATCATGTACGCAGAAACTGAGTTTTTCATTGATTTGTCAAAAGCAGGAAAATTTACAAGGGGTATGGTATGACCAGGCTCATAGCATCTATGTACATGTTCTTTTCCCTGTACTTGAAATACAACCTTCTTTCAAGAAACTCTACATCTCGGGGGTTCCATTTCTATGTATGTAAGTATACCATGAGAGTTCACCAGGACGGTTTTAATTCAAAAAATTTGGGTAAATTTACATAAATATATTTAAATAAAGGGTTTTTTTATTGCACTTTGGAAAAAAAGCCCGTAAGTTCATAAAGAAAGAGGGGTTGTTTTATTAGTTCAAGATTCACAGATAAGGAGTTTTTTAAATACCCCTTGAGCGCATGTTGTATAGATGGTTTACATATAGTGAACCCCCCAAGCTCTACATTAACAACCATACGGTCAAACCATGGCGCCCCTAGGATGACATCTTCATGTTTGAGAGGAGAGATGAATAAATCTTCTTTGTCAACATAGCCTTGGACATGAAGCCTCAGTTTCTCAATTGAGGGAGTAAATGTGGCTTCTTGCCCCTTGAAGCCTCCAACGTGTACAACAGCATCTCTCATTTCATGAGCTTGAATACCTAACTTGATGGCCAACTCCGTTGACATAAAATTGTGAGTAGAGCCAGGGTCAAACAGGATGAAGGCATCATGCTCCCTTACCTTTCCCCAAGAATAGGAGAGAGGTGATCATTTGCAATGAGTATCCTCTTTTGGAGCTTCGACCATGGAAGCTCTAGGAGTCTCATTGCAAGTATTTCTTTTGGGGCAAGAATGGTAGCCATGTCCTTGCTCCCCGCACTTGAAGCATTTGTGGTCCTTACAAAAAGCTTGTAGCTCTTTAGGAGAGAGTTTATTTTTACCTTTGGAGACTCCCTTCTCCTTGGACCGATTGTTGTTGTTGGAATTGCTTTGGGAAGATTTTTGGGAATTGTTTTTCCCCTTTGCATCATTTTAATCTTTGTTTTCCATGGGCTTGGCATTCCTTTTAGTCCCTTGTTAGAAATTGATGCATGAATCAACCATAGTGTGATGGATTACTTTGGTGATAGTAGTAGGCCTTTGCGAGTTGACATATTCGGCCATTTATTTAGGTAATCCCACACAAAGATGTTGCTTTTTCTTCGTGGAGGCTATCTTTTGAAAGACAGTAGCCTTGAGATGTAAATCCCAAAACTTGTCAACATATTTATGGATAGAATTGTTGGAGCGCAACTTCAAACTCCGTCATTCTCTGAGCACTTTTTCCTTTTCATCGCTTGCAAGGAATTTCTTCATGATGGAAACTTGTAGAGTTTTCCATGTCTTTGGGGATTTGTTGTTGCCACGAAGACTAGCCCACCATTGACGAGAAGATTTCTGGAAGTGCATAGCTACATGGTATAGCTTGGAGGAGTGAGTGAAGCCCTTATCTCCAAAGGCCGCATCAAATTGCTAGATAAAGGCCAAGACTTTGTTGGTAGCACCAAAGGTGCCATCATAGGTGATAATTGGATACTCTTTCCTCCCTCTTTCAACTTCTTAAGCTTTTGGGACCTTTTCCAAGCAGGGTAGGATTTGCGATGTCCTCTCCTCTTGTATTCTCTAGGAGAATAACTATTGCTTTCATCGTCGAAAGAGAAGGAAGGTGAAGAAGAAGAAGAAGAGGGTGACCTCTTTCTTTCCTTTTTCTTCATTTGTTTCATCTCTTCCCTTTCAAAGTAACAAGGAGAAGGACTATAGGACGACCTTTTCCTCTTGGGAGGAATTGGGGATATTGACATTGCTGTCTTTGTGGAGCCACATCTTCAGACGAATTCAAAGATTCACTTCTTTCTTGTTCATTGGATTTCTCCTCTTCTCTTATCAGAGAGAGTCTTCTTTTGGAAGTCTCAACAACAGGCTTCCTAAGCTCTCTCTCTCTTCTTGGAGAGGAAGGGAATCCCATAAGAACGAAGTTGTTGAGTAACTTTGGCTTGCAAGGTAGGGTTGCCCATAGCTTGTTTCAACCTAGTAACAAGATAGTTCACAAACATTGGGGCATCATCAGTAGCACCTTCATGTGCAAAATCAAAGTTGTCAATATTCATTCTACTCTCTTGATTATTGTCAACCATGTTAATTAAACTTATGGGTATGCTATTTTGTGCTTTGGTACCCTCAAAAACCTTAGTTGCTACTCTTTTTTACCTTTGAAAATTAGTTCTCAAGCAGCCACACCTGTGGTTTAGAGATTATTGATTCCAAAGAGTAATGGAGAGAGTCTAGCATTGCTCGGTTGATTATGGTTCCTATTGAGTTTTCTAGTAGCTCAATAATGGTTAAGCCAAAGGAAATCCGCGAGAGACTCCATTATCAAGACTATAGTTCCCAATGGTGTACCTCAAACTAATTCCTTTTCAACCAAAATAATAGATCCCTGTCCCACTTACCCTATTGCAAATGAACAAGTCCAACCTTTCATGAACAACTAAAGGACCTCTCTTCTTAAGCAAGAAAAGAGAAACCAGTAGCTCTGTTACCAATGTAATGGAAATGGCCTATGAGCATTGAGAATAGTGGAATTAAGAGAATTGTAGTGGGCTAAAAGCATGCTTTGGTGGTACAAAAAGGATTGTCCTTGACAACACCTTTGACAAATCTTTGAGCTACAATTTCTACATGTCACGTGAAAAACTACCTATCATACTATATATCACTGGATAGATCTTCAAAAGGAGAATCTAAAAACACAAGGTCCGAAATTGTTTGACCTAAACTATAAAATTTTTACCAGTCCCCACTTTTTTATTGGTAGAAGTAAAATAGGTCCTTTTTTGTACCACCAACCCACGCTTTCACCCAGTGAGCATTTTATGAGACTACTTTGAGAAGATAGAGGGTGAGCTTAATTAGAGGTATCAACATAACCATTATACTTAATTAAATTGGCATGAACAATAATTTGTAAGAGAGATAGTTAGAGAAATTGACAACAATTGAGGATCGGATTTATGTGAGTCCGGTCCCCCCTCCAGAAGGATTTTGTATTATAATTTCTCCCATAAAGAGAGATTTGATACAATATAGGATTTGTGTTCCTTAAGACCATGATGGTGCAATGAAGAAAGAGAGATTCATGCACCACAATTATGCCTGTTACTTAGCTAAATGAAATCATTAACTTGTCCCCCATGTCAGTCCCAAGATCTCAAACATCTTCAAAGATGGAGAGAGCTAGTAGGGAATGAGGATAGGGAAGAGGAAGAAGAAACATTCTTACAAGAAAGAAATAGTTCCTCATTTATCATCACGCTTGTTGCATAGCATAACATAGTAGCATAATAATGATGATGAAGAAGATGTCAAGCTTAAGCCTTGAAGCATGGCTCTTGGTTGGATTTGCATTCCATAGCCAAGAGTGTTTCTGTAGGCTCTCAACTTCTGAATAAGCTTGGAGAAGGAAATGGAGTCCTTGCACTTTGACCGAGTGAGAATGAGCACATGCAGGTGTGTGTGAGAACGAGTATGACCCCAAGCACACCCCAAACTTGCCTTGGTTGACCCCTCCTTGTAGCTCAAGAATGAAATTGATTAGACCCCTATAAGCCTATCCAATCACATGCTTTAGTCATATCAAGCAACAATGGTAGCATTAGGACAAGTGTCCTTCTTACCCCTTTGAGAGAGAGGGCTTGATAAATGATTAATTTATTAGTTGAATTAGCTAAAATCTTATTGGACCCCTTTAGAGGCCAACCAATAGGCTTTAAGCACCTTATGAGGGAAGCATGGAGAGGAGCTTGATATGTGTCCTTGTTGCCTCTTTATACTAGGCTTGCCTTGAGTGAGGGAGTGTGTGTTCTCTCTCATGCCCCTAGGGGGATATTTCCAGGTGAGCAATTTTTGGTGAGCGCTTTTTAGGAATCAGGTGAGCAAATTCCTAAAAAGACTCTCTCTTCCTCCTTGTCGACTCAACAGCCTTTTTCATATCTCTATCTCTGAGAGAGAGAGAGAGAGAGAGAGAGAGAGAGAGAGAGAGAGAGAGAGAGAGAGAGAGAGAGAGAGAGAGAGAGAGAGAGAGGTATCAGGGAGGTTGAGACATAGACAAATATTTAGGGTTAGGATACTTAAAACAATAACATCCATTAATAATAGAAAGTTAATGGATCATTTTACTGCACTTGCATTACATAGGCAAAAAGCGTTCATCTTCTGGAAGGCCTGGTTTTAGGCGTAGATGTGATGTCTTTGAGTGGCAAAAGAAGATTCACCATGTTCCCTAGTTGCTATCCTCCTCATCCTCCTCTGTGATGAGCCCAATCTTCTTCCATCAAGAGAAAGCGAATTGTCCCTTCTCAACCAAGCTGAGTAAGCTCCGCATATTGAGTTCCTTGCGGCAATGATAGAGGCAATACACATTGATTGTTTCCTTTAGAGCCTCCCTAAACCAGTTGGCTCCATACAACGCCTCTCCATTGGGAATGGCTTCCATGGCATCCTATGTAGGCTTGATTTTATTCTCAAGATAGTCGGTCATCGTGAAAAGTAATAGAGGTGTGCAACGGAAGCTACTGGAAGCTTTCACAAAAATAGCTTCAAGCAATGGTAATTTATAGCCATTGTGAAAATATTATATTACATTATTCACGATTTGACAAATAAACAACCATTTCCCAAATTTGAAAAAAAATGCAAATTAATGTACCAAAATGTGGCCATCATAATATAAAATAAGAAACTAGTACATTGTCCATTTTGTGAAGCATACTAACAAAAAGTGAGAATTGACAAATGCTATGCATCCATGCCTAGATAGGTCCGGCTTTGGCTCAATGCCTTGAAGATATTAGCATCTGCCAGAATTGGTTGATGGATAAACATGTTTTCATTTTGGCTTAACCCTAGTACACGCAGATAAATAAAATACAAATGTTTACATGCAAGATATGGTTTTTGCTTTGACACCCGTTCCATGAAGTTTGGACATGTGCACGATGGCTGGTTGCAAATACAAACTTTGTACATCCCGACATGACCATCTTCACTTTTGGTCTCTACTTTGAAGACCTCATTAACACCATCTGTTGCACATGTCTCTTCTACGACCTTCGCTCTCAGGGCTCGTGCTAAACTGATCTTGCGAGCAGCAGCCTCAGAAATGGAAGTCCGATATCATACACGCACACCATCTTGCACTGTGGCTCTTGCACTGCCTTCAGGAGTGGATGTATCTTTTGACTTAAAAGGAGAGTTGGTCATATTTGGTGCAGGAGCAACCGGCGTTACATTAGATATTCCTTCTTTGCTGAGATCCACTTGATACCCCCAATGTAATGGAATTTTCCTATTCAATTTGAGAGTAGCGGAATTTAATGAGAGTACTTTCAAGAAATGATTTTGTGAGCATAGCGGGTAGACATAATTGAAGATAGCAACATAATTATAGCAATTAGTTAACTTGGCATGGACAATACTTTTGCAAGAGAGAGAATTTAGAGAACATGACAACAGTTGAGGGCCGGATTTATGTGGAGCCAGTCCCCCCTCCAATAGGCATTTGTATTATGATTTCTCCCATAAAGAGAGACTTGTTACAATACATTCTTTGTGTTCCTTGTGACCTAGGTGAAACAATGAAGATGGAAAGCTTCATGCATCACCATCATAGCATAACCTAAACTTGAAGAAAGCTTTAACTATACCAAGCCTCAATCCCAAGACCTCAAACACCTTCGAAGGTGGAGAGAGCTAGCAGGGAATGAGGGTAGGGAAGAGGAAGAAGAAACATTTCGTAGGAGAAAGAATTAGTTCCTCACTTATCATACTCTTGTTGCTAGCATACATAATAGCATAGTAATGAAGAAGACGGAGATGGCAAGCTTAAGCATTGAAGCATGGCTCTTGGATGGATTTGCACTCCATAGCCAAGAGTGTTGGTGTAGGCTCTCAACCTCTACTTGCTTGGAGAAGGAGAGGGAGCTCTTGCACTTTGCATAGTACACAATGAGAGTGCTTGTGAGTGTGTGTGGGTGAGTATACCCCCTAAGCACCCCCCTAGCTTGCTTGGGTCGACCCCCCCTTGTAGCTCATGCTTGAAGCTCATTGGACCCCTCCAGGCCTATCCAATCACAAGCAGGAGCCATTACAAGCAACATGGGTAGCCTTGGGACAAGTGTCCCCGTTTCCCCTTTGAGAGAGAGGACTTGATAAATGCAAAAACAATTAGATAATTCAAGTAATTTATCATTGGACCCCTTTGAATCCTAGCCAATAGGCTTCAAGCAACACATGAAGGTAACATGGGTAGGGACCTGACATGTGTCCTTGCTGCCTCTTCAAGCTGGGGCTTCCCTTGTGAGTGTGAGTGTGTGTTCTCTCTCTTATCCCTAGGAAAATCCCCCCCTTCTTGTAGGGATGCTTTTGACTTTAGGAGCTCAAGAACCTTAGTCATCAAGCATGACAAAGCACTTGGACTAGGGGGTATTCCCACAAGCATCTCAGGCAAGCATGTCAAGGCACCTCAAGCACCTTAATCAAGTGGCAAGTCAAGCACCTCAAGCATGGAGTAAGTCAAGCACCTCAAGCACCTTAATCAAGCACCTCAAGCAGCACAAAAACCTCAAGCACGACAAGCACCTCAAGCAGGTCAAGCACCTCGAGCTTGGGCCGGGTTCCCACCTCAAGCTCAGCCCTAGCTTACCTAAGGTCAAAGGACTTTTACACACATTATTGGAGGTCTTCAATGAAGCTAACCCTAAGGTCTTATGCTCCATTGGTTAGCCTTGCTCTTGATAGACCATCTCCCATTTGGGCCCCTTTACTATTGGCCCCGTGTTGAGATAGATCTATAAGCACATATCTATATCTTAACACTTGTTCCCATTTATTCTCCCACATTAAGTGATCAATTTAATATGAGAAAATCATTTGGGTTGGTTAGATATTAGATTTTATGACATTACCTCTCTCTTGAAATCATAGTCATCCTCGACTATGAGGTACAAGAGATAAAGCCTTAGTCATTAGTCAATCGTACTTAGCGTGTAGAGGATCCCTTTTTTTACCCTACGACATCTTTCCAAGATGGATGACTAATCCATTTGGTGCTTGGGAGACATAGCTGCCGCAAGCATGTCTACTCTTTAGTCCATTTCATTCTCCCAAAGTAGAGTGACAAATTCTACTTGGTGTTTGAGAGACGCCGTCATCACAAACAGGATTCTAAGCATGCATACTAGTTAAATTTGTGCACAATTAAAAAGAGGATTAGTCTTATAAGACAAAAACATGAGTCATTTAAAAGAGAGTTGTACATTTGCTTACTCTAATGTAGCATTGTAAGCATTGACAAGGTTCATACTATCCTTAAGTTGTACTCCTTGCATCCATTTAGCATCTTCAAAAGGATAATTTTTGAACTTAATAAGATACCGTCGGATTATCTTACCATGTCGTAGTACCTTGTCTTCATGTGGAAGGACAGCTTCGGGTTGTAGCACCTCTTCTTGGTCTTCAACTTCGGGAGGGTTTTCAATAATTGGTTCAGTTGGTGGCTCTCCTTTATAGGGCTTAAGTAGGCTTACATGAAAGGCGTTGTGTATAAGCCAATGGTTGGGCAACTTGAGTTGATAAGCTGTCACATTGATGGGCTTCAAGATTTGGAAATGACCATAGTATCTTTTTGCTAGTTTAGCATAATACTTTTGATGGCCCGTAGGATTTTTGCCCGTCGTTTGCCTTAATCGAGCCTTAGGAAACTTCAGTAAGACCCAATCATTTTCTTTGAACATTAAGGCTCTTCTGTGCTTATCAGCAGCAACTTTTTGCCTTTGTTGAGAGATGGCTATAGCCTCCCTAATCTTTTGAAAAGATTCTTGTAGGTCACGGCTATACTCATCGGCGACGAAGATCTTCCCATGTACTTTGAGTAGCAAGGGACTTTTAGGTCTTCCCTCTATGATCTCGAAAGGTGCTTTCCCCGTAGAAGTATGTACAGTATTATTGTAGGCATACTCTACTAGACGTAAATACTTTTCCCATTGTGAGCGTTGATCTACTTCGGTAACATAAGTCTTGAGTAGATCAAGTATCGTAAGATTGGCTATCTCACTTTGGCCATCCGTTTGTGGGTGATAGGCCGAAGAGAAATTCAATCTTGTTCCTAGATTTTCAAAGAGACCTTTCCAGAAATTACTGGTCATTCTAGGATCTCTATCTGACACGATGGATGTGGGTAATCCATGGTGCTTGAAAATCTGAGATATGAAGAGAGTTGCCATTTGGTGTGCCTTAATAGTCTTTTTGACAGGAATAAAATGTGCTTGCTTGCTAAACCTGTCGACTATTGTCCATATTCCTGTATTCCCATGGATAGACTTGGGTAATCCAAAGATGAAATCCATGGATATACTCTCCCATGGTGAATTTGGAATAGGCAATGGCTGGAGTAATCCAGGTTGCTTCCCTCTATCATACTTGGTCTTTTGGCATACTACACACTTTGAAACATACTCTTGTATGTCCACTTTCATGGTAGGCCAATAGAAATACGTCTCTACTCCTCGGAGAGTAGGTTGAATACCTCTATGCCCTGCATATGGAGGAGCATGGGATTCATACATAACCTTCTCACGAAGGGAATGGGTAACACATAGCCTATTGCCGTGGAGAAGATAACCATCGTACAAGGTGAATGGTTCCTCTTTCTTCCCCAAAGCAAGGGCTGACATTATGTCTTTAAAGTCAGGGTCAGTAGCATACTCATCTATCATAGAGGATAGATCATTGTGAGTAGCTATAGACACCGCATTAACTTTTGGTCGTCGTGAAAGTGCATCGGCAACTTGATTGTGCTTACCAGCTATGTGAGCAATATGGAAATTAAATTGCGAAAGAAAATTTTCCCACCTCATTTGTTTGTGGGAAAGTTTGGTTTGCGTCATGAAATACTTGAGACTTTGGTGGTCGGTTCGTAGGATAAATGGAGTCCCCAATAGGTAGTGCTTCCATGTATCTAGGGCATGTAGAACAACTAAAAGCTCTTTCTCATAAATGCCCAAGACTCGTTCATCACTATTGAGCCTTCGGCTCTCATATGCTATGGCATGCCCTTATTGAAGCAAAACCGCTCCAAGGCAATCACCACAAGCATCACATTGGACCTCAAATGGTTTTGAGAGATCCGGAAGCACGAGGGCTGATTGGGAAGTAAGCTTCCCTTTGAGTTTTTCAAAAGCAGTTTGCTCCTTAGCAGTCCATACAAACTTAACGTTCTTCTTTGTTAAGTCGTGTAGTGGTCCTGCTACTTGAGAGAATTTTGCTATGAAGCGTCTATAGTATGCACACATACCAATAAAGCTTCTTAGCTCATGTAGATTTCTTGGGTTAGGCCATGATTTTATTACCTCTAACTTTGATGGATCCATACAAATACCATCGTGAGAGATAATATGACCTAGATATTGAATCTCTTGAAGGAAGAATTCACTTTTCTTTTGGTTGAGAAAAAGTTTGTTCTTCCTCAAGGCTTGAAAAATCACTTGGAGATGTTGCTTATGTTCCTCCAAAGACTTGGAGTAGATGATGATATCATCAAAGAACACTCCAGTGAATTTACGATATGGTCTAAAAATTTTCTCCATGAGACGATTGAAAGTAGTTGGTGCATTAGTCAAGCCAAAAGGCATGACTAGATATTCATAAAGACCAAATGTTGTGCGAAACGCGGTCTTTAGGATATCTTCATCCACTATCCTTATTTAATGATAGCCACTCTTAAGGTCAATCCTACTGAAGTAGGTAGAGCCTTGTAGCTTATCAAACACATCTTCTACCCGAGGCACGGGAAATCTGTTTTTGATAGTGATATGGTTTAGTGCTCGATAGTCCACACACATACGGTATGTACCATCTTTCTTTTGCACTAAAAGAACTGGAGAACAAAAGGGAGAGGAACTAGGCCTCACCATCCCTTTGTCTACCAATTCCTGTACTTGCCTCATAATCTCCTCTTGTTGAGCTTGTGAGACTCGATGAGGAGGTTTGTTAGGCGGTGAGCTTCCTGGAAGGAGCTCAATACGATGGTCATCATCCCCTCGTTTTGGAGGTAGGTCCATAGGGATATCATCGATGAACACATCTTGGAATCCTTTTAGAAAAGTAGACAAGTCTAACTCTTCTTGATTCCTATCATTTTCATTTGATGAAACATTATTAGCTTTTAGAGACTCTTTCACATAAATCATGTACGCAGAAACTGAGCTCTTCATTGATTTATCAAAAGAAAGAGGATTTACAAGTGGAATAGTACGACCACGCTCACTAGAATCTATATACATGTTCTTTCCCCTGTAGGTGAAGTAAATTCTCCTTTCAGGGAACTTCATGTTGGCAGCCATGCGATCAAACCATGGTGCCCCTAGGATAACATCCTGATGTTGGAGAGGAGAGATAAAGAAGTCTTCTTTGTAGACATAGCTTTGGACATGAAGCCTCAACTTCCCAATCAAGGGAGTAACGGAGGCTTGTTGTCCCGTGAAAGCTGCATCAGCTGTTACTATATCTCCCATCTCAAAAGCTTGAATGCCCAACTTGGTGGCCAACTCTATTGATATGAAGTTGAGAGTAGAGCCAGGGTCAAACAAGATGAAGGCATCATGCTCTCTTACCTTTCCCCAAGCATAGGAGAGTGATGATCCTTTGCAATGAGCATCCTCTTTTGGAGCTTCGATGGTGGAAGCCCTAGGAGTCTCATTGCGAGTATTCTTCTTGGGGCAAGAACGATAGCCATGTCCTTGCTCCCCACACTTGAAACATTTATGGTCCTTGCAAAAAGCTTCAAGCTCTTCAGGAGAGAGTTTGTTTTTACCTTTGTAAACTCCCTTCTCCTTGGACCGATTGTTGTTGTTGTTGGAAGTGCCTTGGGAATTATTATGTGCATTGGATTTCCCCTTTGCATCATTTTTATCTTTGTTTTCCATGGGCTTGACATTATGTCTAGCCCCTTGATGGAAATCGATGCGTGAAGCAACCATGGTGTGATGGATTACTTCGGTAATAGTACCAGGCCGTTGAGAGTTGATGTATTCGGCCATCTCTTCAGGTAATCCCGCACAGAATTGTTGTCTTTGCTCGGCAAAGTCTATCTTTTGAAAGACAGTAGCTTTGAGATGTAAATCCCAAAACTTGTCTACATACTTGTTGATAGACTCATGAGAGAGAAGCTTCAAGCCGCGCCATTCGGTAAGAACTTTATCTTTAGTATCACTTGGAAGAAATTGCTTCATGATGGAAACTCATAGAGTTTTCCACGTCTTTGCGGCTTCTCCATTGCCACGAAGGCTAGCCCACCATTGACGAGCTGATTTTTGGAAGTGCATAGCTACATGGCGTAGCTTGGAGGACTCTGTGAAGCCCTCGTCCCCAAAGGCTGCATCAAATTGCTGGATGAAGGCCAACACTTTGTCGGTAGCACCAAAGGTGCCATCGTAGGTGAGAAAAGAGAGACTCTTTCCTCCCTCCTTGAATTTCTTTAGCTTTTGTGACCTTCGCCATGCAGGAAATGATTTGCGATGTCCTCCCCTCTTGTATTCTCTAGGAGAATAGCCATAACTTTCATCGGAAGAGGAGGAAGGTGAAGAAGAAGGAGAAGAGGGTGACCTCTTCCTAGCCCTTTTCTTCCTCTGTTTCCTCTCTTGCCTTTCAGAGTAATGAGGAGAAGGACTATAGGTTGCTCTTTTCCTCTTGGGAGGAGTAGGCGATCGTCTAGACCGCCGTCTTCGTGGAGCCACATCTTCAGAAGAACTTAGACTGTCATTGCTTTCTTTCTCTTTGTATTCCTCCTCTCGAATGGAAGAGAGTCTTCTTTTGGGGGTCTCTTCAAGAGGCCTCCTAAGCTCTCTTTCCTTGGGAGAGGAAGGGAAATTCCATAAGCACGAAGTTGTTGAGTAACTTCGGCTTGCAAAGCAGGGTTGCCCATAGCTTGCTGCAACCTAGCGACGAGATAATTCACAAACATGGGAGCATCATCATTAGCACCTTCATGTGCAAAATCAAATCTATCAATGTTCATTCTACTCTCTTGATTATTGTCAGCCATGTTAACAAAATTTAGGTTTATACTTAGTGTATGCCTTGGCAGTTCAAAACCTTAGTTGCCACTCCTCTTAGCCTTTGAAAATCGGCTCTTAAGTATCTACACCCACGGCTCAAAGTGGTTAATTATAGAGAGTAGAGGAGTAGGTCTAACATAGCAGAGTTGCCAAGGGCTAGCTCCTTTCGGACTTCTTATGGCTCAATAATGGTAAAGCCGTAGGCAACTCTAAAAAGACTCCATTATTAAGTCCAAAGCTCCCGAGGTGTGCACCATCCCCCACATAGTGGGCTTAACAAAACCGATATTAGATCCCAGTTCCACTTACTCTATTATAATTAACAACATCAACCATTTATATGCTACTTAAGGACCTCTCTTCTTAAGCAAGAAAAGAGAAACCAAATGCTCTGATACCAATGTAATGGAATTTGCCTATTCAATTTGAAAGTAGCGGAATTTAATGAGAGTACTTTCAAGAAATGATTTTGTGAGCATAGCGGGTAGACATAATTGAAGATAGCAACATAATTATAGCAATTAGTTAACTTGGCATGGACAATACTTTTGCAAGAGAGAGAATTTAGAGAACATGACAACAATTGAGGACCGGATTTATGTGGAGCCGGTCCCCCCTCCAATAGGAATTTGTATTATGATTTCTCCCATAAAGAGAGACTTGTTACAATACATTCTTTGTGTTCCTTGTGACCTAGGTGAAACAATGAAGATGGAAAGCTTCATGCATCACCATCATAGCATAACCTAAACTTGAAGAAAGCTTTAACTATACCAAGCCTCAGTCCCAAGACCTCAAACACCTTCAAAGGTGGAGAGAGCTAGCAGGGAATGAGGGTAGGGAAGAGGAAGAAGAAACATTTCGTAGGAGAAAGAATTAGTTCCTCACTTATCATACTCTTGTTGCTAGCATACATAATAGCATAGTAATGAAGAAGACGGAGATGGCAAGCTTAAGCATTGAAGCATGGCTCTTGGATGGATTTGCACTCCATAGCCAAGAGTGTTGGTGTAGGCTCTCAACCTCTACTTGCTTGGAAAAGGAGAGGGAGCTCTTGCACTTTGCATAGTACACAATGAGAGTGCTTGTGAGTGTGTGTGGGTGAGTATACCCCCTAAGCACCCCCCTAGCTTGCTTGGGTCGACCCCCCCTTGTAGCTCATGCTTGAAGCTCATTGGACCCCTCCAGGCCTATCCAATCACAAGCAGGAGCCATTACAAGCAACATGGGTAGCCTTGGGACAAGTGTCCCCCTTTCCCCTTTGAGAGAGAGGACTTGATAAATGCAAAAACAATTAGATAATTCAAGTAATTTATCATTGGACCCCTTTGAAGCCTAGACAATAGGCTTCAAGCAACACATGAAGGTAACATGGGTAGGGACCTGACATGTGTCCTTGCTGCCTCTTCAAGCTGGGGATTCCCTTGTGAGTGTGAGTGTGTGTTCTCTCTCTAATCCCTAGGAAAAGGGCTCGCCCCCCCCTCTTGTAGGGATGCTTTTGACAAAGCACTTGGACTAGGGGGTATTCCCACAAGCATCTCAGGCAAGCATGTCAAGGCACCTCAAGCACCTTAATCAAGCGGCAAGTCAAGCACCTCAAGCATGGAGTAAGTCAAGCACCTCAAGCACCTTAATCAAGCACCTCAAGCAAGACAAACACCTCAAGCACGACAAGCACCTCAAGCAGGTCAAGCACCTCGAGCTTGGGCCGGGTTCCCACCTCAAGCTCAGCCCTAGCTTACCTAAGGTCAAAGGACTTTTACACACATTATTGGAGGTCTTCAATGAAGCTAACCCTAAGGTCTTATGCTCCATTGGTTAGCCTTGCTCTTGATAGACCATCTCTCATTTGGGCCCCTTTACTATTGGCCCCGTGTTGAGATAGATCTATAAGCACATATCTATATCTTAACACTTGTTCCCATTTATTCTCCCACATTAAGTGATCAATTTAATATGAGAAAATCATTTGGGTTGGTTAGATATTAGATTTTATGACACCCCTTCATGCAATATTTGCACCTCATCCTCCGATAGGTTGGTGCCCACATGCACGTGCCAAGTGTGTGGTGGATGTTGAGGCTGCGGCTCAATGTTTTGGTCTACTATATGGCAATGCAAGACATGATCCGGAAAAAACCAAAACCATTGACGCACCATACCATTTGGATGCTTTAGATATCCTTCAAAAGATGGGGCTGATATACCAAGTCTAGAACCTGCAATATTGCATCTAAACCTCCGTCCTCCTCTTGGCGTGCCACTACTTGTGACCCTACTACCTTGTGGAGTTCGGTGTATGGCCCACATTGCTTCATTGACCTTGCGCTCAACTACATATTGCCCACCAGAACCTATACTTCATTTTGGGGTTTGTGATATCCCTTCTTCTGCAAAGTTGATCTTACGTGGTCTTCCACACTTCTTGCGATCTTTGGTGATCGAGTTGTACTCAGGCCTATGCGATGCATCATCTTCCACGTTGATAACCTCATTTGGCTTGCGTTTTTGCCTTGATGTCTCCTTATCTCCTGTCAATGGAGTTGGTTGTTTATACATTGAAGTGCCCTTAGTAGCCTCATTCACTGCTCTTATCACTTGGCTGGGACGTTTTTCATGGCGTTCCGCAAGCTTTTGTATTGATGGACCCTTCCCAATGTGTTTTCCATGGTTGTATGAAATGGGCTTTGTGCTCTATAAGATGGAATTTGCAAGGTCGGTTGTACATGCATCATATAATGAAATGCGTTTACGAAAACCCTCCCCTGCTAGCCAGCTGCCATGCTTACTCTCTGCAAGATTAGTGCATGGAGTGTTTGGTCCATCAGAGCTACTTTCTACGCATGTCATAATGACACCCCAATGTGCAATACGAATTTCCCACCAACTAAGCCATGAATCCATGTATGGAATGTTACGGACTATGCAATGACCGTTACGCCACCATTGGCATATCAGACGAGCCTCTGCTGCTGCAACCTCTTTTGTTGGTGCTTGCCTCCACTTCTCACACATTTCTTTGTGTGTGTGTGTTGAGAAGCTTGCACCACATACTTCATTGTGTGTTGATTCAAGCTTTGCTTCCAATGGAAAAGACAATAACGCTCTCGACCGCTCATTGTATTGGTCTTGTCACCACCATTGAAAAAAATTTGAACTGCATTCCAATTTGCTTGAGCTTCATCCGCCATGAAGCCAAAGAAATTAGCTCTGTCACACCCACACGATATCATTACACCATTGAGGCACTCCCAAAACAAACATTGCATTTCCATGTCTTCCTATTTCATTTCACAAGTTGCAATAGTCAAAAGGTCCTGAACGCCTGCAAACAAATTGTTTTAGAGAGAGTCAAAGGCAACCCACAAAGCTGTTAAGGTGCACCATGTACCTTGGATCATAGACATGACAGGCCATAGTCACCTATTAGTTAACACATCTGGTGTGATCAAACTGGATCCACGCACGTCGAAGATCGCCATCCCGATCTTGTCTCATTTGGTTCACCAGGATGCTGGACCAATTGTGGACATTTGGAAGACATAAAATGTCTCCCCCTCCATACCTTGACCAGGAAACCGGATTCCATGGAAAAGGCCATATGTGCAATCTCGCTTCACCATTAGGAGTGCATCAATGTCGAAAGATTCTTTGTCAACCGCTCTACGTAAAATAGATACTAACCTTTGAAACCTAACAATGCTCAAAGTGTTCAGATAAAAAATAATTTAGCATAAAGTTTTGCATCGAAATAAAAATCTAGGAAATGCTGATACCAATTATCTTGCACCAATGGCCCCAACTCCTCAGCGATTGCAAATAGCTGTTGCTCGCCTAAAATTCCTTCGTTGGTGTTGTTGCAAAGAAGTGTTGTTCTTATAATTTGTTTTGTCAAACACATTTGAACCTTCGTAGCTCCTACGTGTGGGTCAACAGTCAAAATCCTTTGCACCATCACCTTGGTGTTGTCCGTTAGTGTTTTGGATGTGCCGTTGCGCACATCGTGTCGATGTGTGCCACGATGAATCATGACTCTAGTGGCAGTCTCATCGGATGGCATGACATAGTATACTACACAATCACATGTTGCAATATAGAAAGCAATTGCCTTACAAAAGTGGTATGTAAGGCTCTTATCTCTAATCTTACAATATTGTTCGGGTGCAGTTGGCTTTTGTATGTACCGGTTGAAATGACTTGTATTGGGAATATGATAATTAACCAAGCGGACACATTGTTCATTAGTGCACTTGAGAGATCCTATGCAATGACTTAGATGCACTACACTTGGAAAAACTATATTGGACGTTTGTGGCTTCGACCACAAATGAGGATCATATGTATGCTCCATTGCATCCATATGGTGCAACTTTCCCATGGTAAGTGGAAATTCTAAAACAAGATCACCATTGTAAGACCTTGGAATCTCAACTTGTTCCACTTGTTGTATTTGCATTAAAAGCTTTGTCAATGTGCCCTTCTTTTTGGCCTGTAAGAGTTTTTGTCTTGTACTCCTTTTGAAGCTATTTGAGAGCAAAACTCGAGGCGGGGTGCATAGATCTATTAACTACTTTTGAGCGAATTGCACCCGTGACGAACTATCCACAATGGCAATGGGAGTCGTGCTAGGTGAGCCTGCATATTGTGTTTGATGGGATACATTGACTTTGTATTTACGTGAAAGCTGTTCATCCAGTATATAGATGAATTCACCCAAAGCGTCCTTTCAAGAGGCAAATTCATTTCAATATCACCAACTTCGATGACTGCATCTAAAGTTGTAAATTGCATTGGAGAAATTAATTCTAAAGGAAATGATTCAGATATTATATATTTACCATTGTAAAAAGGATAAGAAAACTCTTTACCCAAGAAAAATAAAGAGCAAGCCATAATAATATGTTAAACAAATAATTAAACACAAGATCACATTGTATAAACGAACAAATTGTTTATATACTCACGTCTAATAATATAGCCGTTACAAATTTCAAATTAATAATATTTTATTATTTTAATAAATTTATGTAAAAAATATACAAAATATTTGTTTGTGACTGTGTGACTATGTGAGCATATGAATACTAGTTTAGTGCAATAGATAAAAAAGAAAATTTTGGTCTAATAATTATTTAATTTTTTTTCAATGTTTGTGTGTAAGGGGGATGTGTGAGCGGTCGGGTGTGCTAACGGGAGCGGGGCAAGAAGCTTTAAGTCGAAGGGTTGGGGAGGCGACTAACGGGGGCGTGCGGGCGATAGTAGACCCCACCCTCTCCCCCACCATGCGGGCGACGAGGAAGGGGGGGACTTGTGTGCTAGCGCTACCGCGGGCGTATGTGCGGGTGCTACCGGGGGCGGAGACGGGGTAAGGGGGCAGCGGGGCGGGGTTTACCGATGCCCTTTACATAGGGGTGACGCTCCTATGTGTGCGGGCTGCCAACCGCGTTGGCCATGGGTGGCCACGCGCCCCTGGCCAGTGCGTTGGCCATGGGCGGCCAAGCGTCCCTGGCCAGCATGGGCGACCACGCGCCTCTAGCCAGCGCATTGGCCATGGGAGGCCACACGCCCCCACGTGGAGGCGTGTGTCCATTCGTGGCCAACGCGTGGCCAACGGCAGTCCACACACACACACACGCGCACGTCATCACGTGTGTGTGTCTGTGGACACACACACATGGCAGTCCACGTGGTCATGCAACGGCCATGTAGGCTGCCTCGTGGCCACGTGGATTTGCCACGTGTACCATCGTTAGCCGATGATACACATGGTGTGCCACGTGGCCTAGCGTACTGCCATGCTGGCAGCGTGCAGGGCACGTAGCTTGCCATGTGTACTGCCGCTGGTCAACAATACATGTGGAACGCCACGTGGGGCCTAATTACCGTCAACAATCGATGGTACACGTGGCGTGCCACGTGGCTTAGCGTACTACCATGCAGGCAACGCACAGGCCACGTGGCCTGCCACGTGTATTGCTACAATACACGTGGCATGCCACATGGTGCGTGGTAGTAACTAGGCCACATGGCACGCCACATGTACCGTTGGCTGCCGACAATTATTAGGCCCCACATGGTGTGCCACATGTACTCTCAAGCAGCGGCAGTAAACGTGGCAGGCCACGTGGTCTACGCGCTGCCTACGTGGCAGTACGCTAGACCACGTGGCACGCCATGTGTACCGTCGACTGTCGACGGTTATTAGGCCCCACATGGTGTGCCACATGTACTATCGACAAGCAGCAGTACACGTGGTAGGCCACGTGGCCTGCGCGCTGCCTGCGTGACAATATGCTAGGCCACGTGGCACGCCATGTGTACTGTCGACTGTCGACGGTACGCATGGCAAGTCCACGTGGCCACAAGGTGGCCTGCGTGGGCGCTCCGTGGCCACGTGGACTGCCACGTGCCTATGTCCACATACACACACACACATGTTGGCAAGTCCACGTGGACTGCCACGTGTGTGTGTCCACATACACACACACACACACACATGTTGGCAAGTCCATGTGTGTGTGTGTGTAAACACACAAACACACACACACACACACACACGTTGACGCGCGTGTGTGTGTACACACGCACACACACAGACACGTTGGTCTGCGCGTGTGTGTGCACACACATACACAGGCGCATGCAGCGCACATGTGTGTAAACACACACAGACACGTTGGTGTGCGTGTGTGTGTGCACACACACACGCTAGTGCATGCATGTTGTGTGTGGCACAAACACACGCACACGTCCACAGATACGTACAGGCCAATGTACACGCATGCGCACACACACACACACATCCACACGCACATGCACAGGCCAACACATACACACGCGTGCACGCACACACACACTCCTTCACCACCTCACACACAGACACATATTTCAAATTAATTAAATTAAAAAATTAAAATTAATTAAGAAAATTTAAAAGGTTTATAAAGAGCATTGACACACTCTTTTCACTTTCCTCATCTCTATTTTCTTCTATTGCACAGATCCACACGCACACACATCCACACGCACACGCACACGCACAGGCCAACACACACACATGCGTGCACGCACACACACACACACACACCTTCACCACCTCTCCCACACAGACACACATTTCAAATTAATTAAATTAAAAAATTAAAATTAATTAATAAAATTTAAAAGATTTATAAAGAGCATTGACACACTCTTTTCACTTTCCTCATCTCTATTTTCTTCTATTGCACAAATCTCTCTCTGTCAAGTCTTCTTTTGCTCACTTATGTTTCTCAAACTCTTAGCTTCAATTTCTCATAAGTCATACTTATATCTATCTTCTTTAATTCTTTAGCTCAAGTATGAGAACAAGAAATCAATCCAAAAATACTGGTGTCGTGGATGAGGTTGATGTTACTACGTCGCAAGAAGTCCCTCTGCGATGCACTCAAGATATCGAACAATCTCAAGCCTTGAGTTCTTTAGATCGCATTGTGTCCATCGTAACCAGAGTGGATGGAAGAACACAATCAAGTGGAGGATTGAGTCATCGTGTGGAAACAGCTACCGCAATTGAAGATGTAAGAGATGAAGCGTTTGGAAATGTGGTCGACAAGCACATTTCATTGGGCTGGGTGGATTCTCATAGAGCTCCATAAGATGGCAAACTTCCACGCTTGCCTCTATGTCGACTTCTTTCAAACCCCGCCATCCGCACACATGATGACCATGTGGTGGATTTGCAACTCTCCATTGCAAACAAAAGCTACCAACCAACCATGGAAAGATTTATTGTTAGTGAACGGATTCCTGGGAAGGATCACAAGCAATTTTCTCGTCGTGGTCACCCTTCGAGAGATCTTGCAATGTCATATGATTTGGATGAGGAGCTTCATCAAATCCCCGAGCTTAGTCACATGGTCGAGAGGTACTTTGTGGTTTGGGATGGTAATCACAGATTGGAGGCATGGATGCGGTGGATGAACGAAAATGACATCCCAATTGAGAAGGCACCAAAGGTGGAGTGTGTTCTAGTTGATTTTCAACCCCATGAGACAGCGGTGTTCCTTTTGGTTTTGGGAATGATCAATAGGTAAGCCCAACTTTTTTTGTGTGAATGTAAATGCATCTTATTTTTTTGACAATGTAAATTACAATCGAGTGTTAAACAGGGCCATGAGGGTTTCAGTGCCTCACACAACTGCTCATGATATTTTCATGATGAGAAAGCTAGGGTTGGCGGACCCTACTTCACTTTTGCAAAAATTTCCCGAAAGAGCGCGTTTGCCAGCAGAAAGGGCTTTGAATTTTAGGGGTCCAAACAAGTCAAAGTGGCTAAAATTGCCAATGGTTGTCCTTGTGCAACTCATTTGGAAGGTATGCTTTAAACCAATGTTAAATGAGAATATGTTTTGATTGCGAAATCTTATTATGTGTATTTTGATTGAGTCCTTGGAAAATGATAGGAAGAGTTCGATGCTATGTATAGTAGTAAAATGGAAGGGCTACCATCAAAAGAGAGTTTTGACTATGAGTTGGCACCTGACACATACGAGGAAATCATCAATCTAGCGCTATCTCAAACGGAGCAATATTTTACGCGCAAAGGGCTTGAGATAGCCACCATTGCAAATCCAGAGAATGGCAACGATTTTTTCCAGAAATGTATATCATTTACAGGTTGGGGCGAGAAGACCACCAAAATGACACCCTCGAGAGTGGTAGAGGTTGCGTGTGCACGCATTAGCCCGAAAGAGTAAGTAAATTTCATTTAAATCATTCAATATCTTTCTCTTTTTATTATGTAGCAATGAAAAATAAGTCTCGCTTTTTCTTTGCTAGGAAGTGCCGCTTGATTGATTTGCTCCAAGGTGGTGATGCATCCTTGAAGGAGAATGGCATAGGGTTGATGGAGAAGGCCTGGATCCAGTGGCTTTGATATCACGTGTATTGGTGGCAATTGGAAAGGTTAGATTTAGTGATTATGTGCACCAACTAGAAATTTGTTGATAATCTAACTTGTGACTTATTATTTGCTGCAGGAGAGTGCTTGAGATGGCTGAGAAAACAGAGGCCGAGAATCATAATGTTGCTATCCAACACGAGAAGACTGAAGGTAGGCATGGTTGCACACTTGCCCACACATTACTGATATACAGATGCAAGCACTTTAACAAGGCCTTCAAAAAGTGGAGTGCTCGGATCAAGTCCACATAGGATCCCGAAGAGCAACCCCACTTTGCTTGCACGGCACGACGCTTGGTGTACATGTTTGACATCTTCAATTGACAAATTAAGAATGTAGTAGGATACACTAATCTTGTTCCCAATGGCTCAAAACATTGTGGTCTATTGACGGGAGCAAAGCGAACCCCGAACCCCGACGGCCTCTAAAACACCGGGGACCGAATGGCGCGCCTTGAGCCTGTCATGGTAAAGCAAACAGGGGGCACCACCTAGCTTCAGCGGCTAGGACGCAAACAACACACCACCATAACAAAGTTTTCATCCAAGAGAGATGGATGCTTGGGAGTAATGATGAAGAGGAAAGGGTATGAGATCAAGTGAGAGAGAGAGAGAGAGAGAGAGAGAGAGAGAGTGAGGGAGGGGGTATAGCGGCTTAGTACTTAGGCACCACAAAAGGATGACGAATCCGCACACCCTTCACACATACACAAGCTCACTCCAAAACACAAGACTAGGTGGTGATTCCGCACACCTCACATGGGTAAAACATTGCAAGAAAACATACTCACAAAACCTCAAGCTTTATTTAGAGAATAAGGCGATGAAATGGGGAGCATAGGGTAGGGGAATGAGAAGGGAGAGAGTGGTAGAGCACATGGCGGATAGGTGGGAGTTGATGGCGAAGACTCGCACGAGGATTATGGCCATCATCCTTCATTTAGTTGCCCTTCATCTTCCATAGCCAAGGGTGCAGAGGTCATGCTCAAGACAAGCATGGTGATTGCGGTGATGGTGATGGTGTGTGTGTGTGTGTGTGTGTGCACTAGGCACACACAGTGCATAGTGTGTTCTTTGGTGATGTTGTGTGTTTTTGTGTGATGGTGACCCCTCTTTATATAGGGGAGGAGGGGGGGAGAAATTCTAGAATTTAGAAATGAAGAAATCATTATCTACATAGGCCATGTGACTGTGGGCCCCACCTGTCTGGCTGTGTGTATATGTGCCAGAACAGCAGTCTCATGAGAGAGAGACTAAGAGAGAGAGATGGGTTGATGAAAAAAAAGTGAGAGGTGACATGGAGAATAAAGTAATTACAAGAGGGGAGTGTGCTCAGAGGTGAATCTGTGTGCAGATGTGTGTGAACACAAGAAAAATCAGGTAACCACCGGGTGGGGATGGGTCTGTGGGCACCTTTTTCAGTGAAACTGAGTGTGTGTGAGTGTGGGGGAGGTTATTTAGCTATAAGACAAGAGACATGGCGCCCTTTAGAGAGAGAGGGGGGTATTTGGGTAATGGGATATGATAGGAGAGAGAAAGAGGGGGTGGGGTATACTATTTTGGAAGATAGGGTAAGTTGCATGTGAGTTAAGGTGCATTATTGGTGAGTTATAATGCATTATTGGTGAGAGGTGGGGTAGCTTGAGGGGAGAGAGAAAGGAGAAAGGACAAAGGGAAGAGAGAGGGGGTTGACCTTTTGAGTGGAGGAGAGGAAAAGGGACACCCGGCGGGGCAACAGTGAAGAAAAAGGAGGCAAGGTGGGGATGGGCTACCCCGCAGGCATGAGGTGGCCTATTTTACCTTTCTTATATATTTACATAATCATAATTTATTTTTTCTTACTTTTTCCAATGCCTTTTATCACTCCCTCCATAAGAGGGGGTTTTCATGGGGTGGGGACGAGAGAAGAGGGGTATGGGAGCTTGGCTTGTGAAAAGCCCCCATCATTAGCCCTCCCCTTTTGGCTAGAGACATTCATGCCTCTAGCTCATCTGTTTGATCATTATCGTCGGAGGTGGCCGCTGATGGTGTGTCCTCATCTGGAATGTCAATTGGTGGATCCTGGTCAAATCGAAGAAAATAAGGTTTAAGTCGCCAACCATTTACCTTGGTTTTATGAAGTTTTCCATCAGCCTCCATAAGCTGGTAGCTTCCATTGGCATACTTTTTCCTGATGATAAAAGGGCCTTCCCATCGGAGCAGAAGTTTCTTATCCTTGCGCGTGTCGAAGCGATTGTCGTAGCGGAGCACCAACATTCCTTTCTTCAATTCTTTTTTCCGGAGATGCTCGTTAAAGCTAAGCCGTCTATGCTCTACTTGTGCTGCATAATAATTTATTGCTTCTTCTCTGTCCAGCTGCAGTCTTTCCAAGTTGATGATGTGATCTCTCAAATGCATGTTGGGTTGTTGAAGTTGGCTTGCCATTACTCTGAGACTTTGTAGTTGCACTTCAATGGGCAAGATTGCTTCCTTACCAAATACTAGATGATACGGTGTGAATCCCAAGGATGTACGAAATGAAGTTCTGTAGGCCCATAAAGCTGGTAGTAGATACTTATCCCAGTCTCCAGGATGATTGTTTACCTGCTTGGTAATAATTTTAGAAACCATTCCATTTACCTTTTCAACTAGGCCATTACATTGAGGGTAATATGGTGAAGAGTGCCTCCTTGTAATGCCCAGTTGCTGCATTAATTCTCCTACCAAGTCTGCTCTGAAACCTGGCCCTCTATCAGAGATGATCTCTAAAGGTGTGCCAAACCTACAACATATGTGCTCGTAGATAAATTTAGCTACCTCTACCGCTGTGATTCTAGTGGTGGCTGTAGCCTCTACCCATCTAGTCATGTAGTCGACCCCCATGATAATGTAGAATTTTCCTGAGTTGGCCCTAGGTAATGGCCCAATGGCATCGATACCCCATTTTTCAAATGGGTGATATGAGAGAATAGGTGTCTGTGGTTCAGGCATAAGTGACCTAGTGCCGGCCTTTTGACACAACTTACATGTTTTGCACCAGTGGTGTACATCACGGTTGAGGCTAGGCCATATGAAGCCTGCTTGCAAGATTTTCCTACTTGTTATGTCTAGGGCAAAGTGACCACCACAAACCCCGTCGTGACAGCTAGCAATTACTCCCGTGATTTCCTGAGAGAGAGGGACCTTCTGAGTATTTGGTCCTTACCCTTACAGTACAAACTGTCATTGATGAGTCGATACCTTGTGGCCTTCCGCGTCAGCCATTGCTTCTGTCCCTTTGTTAAATCTGATGGGCATTCCCCTGTTTCCAAAAAATGCATGATGTCAGGCAAGGCATCACTGCCTTGAAATAGAGGGAGCTTTAGTTTTATTGCTCCAACCACCACTTCCTGTAGTCTTTCACTTGCTAGGGCATCTGCTTCTTGGTTTTGAGCCCTTGGGATATGGTGTATTTGAACTTCTTCAAACTTACCCAACAAGGTTTTTACACCACTTAAGTGAGTCCTTAAACTAGGATTCTTGCATGTCCATGCTCCATTTACTTGCCTTACCAGAAGTAGAGCATCCCCAAATACATTAAGGCGTTGTACACCTTGCAAGACGCACCATTGTAGAACCTTGGTTAGTGCTGCATACTCAGCTTCATTGTTAGAATGTGAATCTAACAATTGGCCCAACAAAAATACCTTTGTCCCTTTGTCATCAAAGACCACTATGCCTGCAGCTGCTTTGTCGGACGCTCGCTTGTAGGCTCCATCAAAGTAGAGAGAGTATGCTCCTTCTACCATCGGTGGTACTGGAGGTAATCGGACTTCTCCTTCCTTAGATTGCTTCTCCTTCCTTTCAAAGACTTGGTAGGTCATGAGTCCCCCCAAACTTGCCCTTGTCGTGCTTTCTACCTGTACCGTGTAGTCAAACTCTTGCAGACGAACTAGCCATTTAGTAATTCTAGCAGACACATCCATGTGTTGTACAACATAGGGAAATATTTCATCCGTGGTTAGAATCACAAATTGCTTAGGCAGCAAATATGACCTAAACTTTGTAGTTGCAAATCTAAGAGCTAGGACTAAGTGTTCCACATGGGTGAAACCTTTCTCTCCTGCTGTCATCATTCGACTAGAGAAGTAGATTGGCCTCATGAAAGATGTCGTCGTATCCTTTTGGAGTAGCACAGCCCCCAATGAGTCATCACCAACACTTGAGGTGACATAGAATTTTTCATCCCACTTAGGTGGTGAGATAGTTGGCAGAGTGGCTAAGACCTCCTTTACCTTGTTGTAGTGATGTTCGCTTTCCTCGTCCCAAGTGAAAATTGATCTTTGAGTGAGTTGTTGCAGTGGTAGAACAAGTTGTGATAGTAGATGTATGAATCTACTTAAGTACCTCACCTTCTGTAGAAAAGAGACCAGTTGACGTGCGGTCGTTGGTGAAGGTAGGGCTATGAGTGCGGACACCTTACTTGGGTCGGCGTTGATACCTTTTGCTGAAGTTTCATGGCCTAGTAGAATGACTTTACTCTCCCCAATGTGGCATTTGTCCACATTTAATTGCCCACCTAGGCTCTGTAACCTGGCCAAACCTTCAGTTACCTTTTCTAAATGTGAAATACGGGAGCTATATATACAAAAATCATCAATGAACACTCTTATGGATGTTCCGAAGAACGGTTGAAAAACATATGTGACATATCTTTGGAATGTGGCAGGTGCATTTGTGAGACCAAATGGCATAACCCTGTATGCAAAACAACCCCATGGCGTGATAAAAGTGGTTTTTAGCTGATCTTCCAAGGCTATGCGTATTTGAAAGTATCCAGAATAACCATCACAGATGGTATAGCATTCAAAACCCGCTACTTCATTCAGAATTTCATCCAAGAAAGGGAGAGGAAAGTGGTCTCTCTTTGTAGCTGCATTTAGTGGTTTGTAGTCAACACAGACCCTCCACTTACCGTTCTTTTTAGGCGTCACCACTACGGGTGACACCCATTCTGAGTTTTCTACAGGATAGATGAATCCCGCCTCCAGCAGTTTCCTTACCTTGGCCAAGAGTGCCTTTTCTTGTATGACCCCCAGTCGTTGTAGCTTTTGCACAACTGGTTTTACCCCTTCCTTCAGCTTAATATGATGTTCCACCACTGTAATGCCTGTGATTCTTTCATAGTTGTCAATGAATAGGTTAGGAAATCCCATCAACATTTGCAAAAAACTATCTTTCTCCTCAAGTGTTAATTCCGTAGACAACATACCCTTCAACCTACTTCCTCCTAGGCCAGGTGATTTACTCTCCTCTTCATTGGGTTGCCCTTTTGGTGATGGATCACCAGTTGTGCTTACCCTTTGTGGATCCTTCATAATGATACCCATCACATCAATGGAACTGTCACTTTCGTCGGTGGATGTGGTCTCCTCCTCAGAACTGGAAGATTCGCTAGTGGTTTCATCTGCTGATGTTTCCAGATTCATTTGCTTCTGCTTGCCAATCCTCATGTCGTAGTAGATTGTCTCCCCTTTCTTACCGATCATGCGTAGAAGGCCAGTACCCCAGTCTTGTTTTGCCTTCATGGCCATCAACCATGGCCTTCCCAAAATTAGTGGATAGCCCTTCCCCTTAGTAGGCATTACAAAAACATCTACCTCTACCTCAGTGTTGAAAGCTTTGATTTTCACGGCACTTACCACACCCACACACTTTACTTTTGCATTGTTTGCCATCTTTGCCTTGCATGGAGAAGGCCTGTCAACCTCGAGCCCTAATCGAAGCATCATAGCTTCACTCATTACACAGATTTGTGCACCTCTATCAATGTAGGTGTTTCCAACCCTCTTTCCTTTTATGTTTACGTCGACAATTGGAAGGATGTCATCCATGTTGCATCCCGAAATTGCTCCGGCTACCTTTGTTTTGGAGCGTCTTGTACTTACCATTTTAGACCATTGTCACCTTACTTTTGGTGCAAGATGTAGCAGCTGTGGCCATGTAATCTTCGGTCCTTGCTTTGCCACATCCAATGTTAGATCATAGGGCTTAGAACTTTCCCTTAGCTGGAAGTCGGTGATGCCCAATTTCCGTCGTGGCTTGGATGGCCTCTTGCTAGTTTCTCCTCTCATGCTTCTCTCATCATCTGATTGTGTAGCTTTCTCCCTCCTAGCTCTTTTCACAGTCATGGCTTCAAGTGGTTCTAAAAATGTTACCTTCTCCTTACCCTTGTCCCTCTCCTTTGCTCTGGGTGGATCCACTACTATGGCTTTTCCTTTCTCTTCTAGCCTTATGATGTTTACAGGGCGATCAGGTGGTGGGGCTGGTGGAAGAGGTGGGATGGATGCTTGTAGTGGTGTCTGGGGTGGACGTAGAATTTGTGTTGGTGGGGGTGGTGCTCGGGGTGGGGGCGTTCTTTCTCTAGGGGGTGACAATTGGTTCCTCCTACCTCCTCTATTATAGTTTTGTCGTGGTTTGGGACAGTAGTACATACCATGACCGTCTTCTCCGCAGTTGTAGCAATGATACTCCCTGTTTTGTCATCGTGCTCTTCCAGGGTCTTGATCTCTTTCTTGACTCCTCCCTTGTTGTATTAAGTGGACAGACAAATTTTGCAGTTGGTTAGTAATATGGGCCAACATATCTTGTTGGTCATCTCTTACCCCAAGAGCCGGTGGTGCTGGTGGAATGGTGGTTGTCGTAGTTGTTGGTCGACGCGATGTTCCTGATTCTGTTGACTCGGTTTCTTTGGCTTTCATTCGCAGCTTCTTGTCTTTAAGGCGAGCAATCTCAACGGCTAACTCGTACGTAGCCGGGAATCTACCTTTCACCTTCTCCTTGAGAAGAGGCCATAAGCCATGCGTGAACCGATCTTTTTTTAGAAAATCGGGTGCAGCTTCCCCCCTAGCCAGTGACTCAACCCACCGTTCCCACAAATCCACAAATTTGGACTCATAGGTGGCATATTCTAAAAGACCCTCCTGCTTCAAGTCTCTCAACTTGTCCCACAACTTTTTTGAAGTGGTACCTCCCCCAAAGCGCCTCTTAAAAGCGGTTTTTAAGGGTTCCCAGTCATCCTTGGTTGCTTGTGGAAGTTCATTGTACCATGATCTAGCTTCTAGCTTCATGAGATGCTTAAAGATTCTAACCCGGGATTCATCAGTATCTTTGTTGCTCACTACACATGCTACTTCAAAGTCATCTAGGAAATCTGTTACCAAATCCTCCCCCTTCGTTCCTTTAAATGTTGGAAATGCTACACTTGCCATGATTACTGAGAGAGAGCTAGAAAGACACACTGCTTAACTTGCAAAAGTTTTTTTTCTTCTTTACAAGGAGGCGTGTATACCCTCTTATACTAGGACATAGATTAAAACTTCAAACGGTACATTGCCTTGTACCAAAGGTAGGACAAATGGTTGATCTGATGCCAGAACCTCAAAAAATCGCTCCCCACCCAGCATGGTGTCAATGACGTGCTGGTAGTGAGCCTTCAAATCCAGTATTACCTTGATTGAGCGTACACGTGTTGGTATGTGTGATCTGTCTTGAGGTAGGTTGTACTGATTCATGTGAAGCTTAGAGGTGCTTAGTCACTGTCCAAGCTTGTGGGAGAGGGTGGTGTTCTTTCCTGAAACAAACTCAGTAGATCCCTAGTTTCTCTAGTGAGAGTGTGAGCCAATGATTCCGTTATCTGTGTTGCAGCATTAGGTGCGACTTGAAAACTGACTGTGATAATTACCTCGGTGACTTGAGTTACCCGATTCTCAAAGTAGAATAGCGACTTGAAAACTGACTGTGATAATTACCTCGGTGACTTGAGTTACCCGATTCTCAAAGTAGAATAGTGTTAATTCTCTATTGTGTAGAGCTCCTTCCATTTTGTTGTTGTGGGTTGGTTGTAGGTTGCGGACATGGTTTCGACCTTCTCCTTCTTCTTCTTGGCACTTGGCTTATGTATATCCACTGGGTTTGGCGTGTTGGTTGCCTCTCCCACTGCAAATCGATTACCGTTACGCCTGGCACTCGAGCTTCGATGGAGATGCGGAGTTCGTCTAGTTGTGCTTGGAGCTCTTCTTCTTCTGTCGTCCAATTAGCAAATCCTGCTAGCCATTCATCCATTCACAATAGTTTAAGGGTTTCAGTCTTGTAAACTGAAGGGTTTCATGAAAAGATCCTCGGTGGGGGCACCAAATGACGGGAGCAAAGCAAACCCCGAACCCCGATGGCCTCTAAAACACCGGGGACCGAATGGCGCGCCTCGAGCCTGTCATGGTAAAGCAAACAGGCGGCACCACCTAGCTTCAGCGGCTAGGACGCAAACAACACACCACCATAACAAAGTTTTCATCCAAGAGAGATGGATGCTTGGGAGTAATGATGAAGAGGAAAGGGTATGAGATCAAGTGAGAGAGAGAGAGAGAGAGAGAGAGAGTGAGGGAGGGGATATAGCGGCTTAGTACTTAGGCACCACAAAAGGATGGCGAATCCGCACACCCTTCACACATACACAAGCTCACTCCAAAACACAAGACTAGGTGGCGATTCCGCACACCTCACATGTGCAAAACATTGCAAGAAAACATACTCACAAAACCTCAAGCTTTATTTAGAGAATAAGGCGATGAAATGGGGAGCATAGGGTAGGGGAATGAGAAGGGAGAGAGTGGTAGAGCACATGGCGGATAGGTGGGAGTTGATGGCGAAGACTCGCACGAGAATTATGGCCATCATCCTTCATTTAGTTGCCCTTCATCTTCCATAGCCAAGGGTGTAGAGGTCATGCTCAAGACAAGCATGGTGATTGCGGTGATGGTGATGGTGTGTGTGTGTGTGTGTGTGTGTGTGTGTGTGTGTGTGTGTGTGCACTAGGCACACACAGTGCATAGTGTGTTCTTTGGTGATGTTGTGTGTTTTTGTGTGATGGTGACCCCTCTTTATATAGGGGAGGAGGGGGGGAGAAATTCTAGAATTTAGAAATGAAGAAATCATTATCTACATAGGCCATGTGACTGTGGGCCCCACTTGTCTGGCTGTGTGTATATGTGCCAGAACAGCAGTCTCATGAGAGAGAGACTAAGAGAGAGAGATGGGTTGATGAAAAAAAAGTGAGAGGTGACATGGAGAATAAAGTAATTACAAGAGGGGAGTGTGCTCAGAGGTGAATCTGTGTGCAGATGTGTGTGAACACAAGAAAAATCAGGTAACCACCGGGTGGGGATGGGTCTGTGGGCACCTTTTTCAGTGAAACTGAGTGTGTGTGAGTGTGGGGGAGGTTATTTAGCTACAAGACAAGAGACATGGCGCCCTTTAGAGAGAGAGGGGGGTATTTGGGTGATGGGATATGATAGGAGAGAGAAAGAGGGGGTGGGGTATACTATTTTGGAAGATAGGGTAAGTTGCATGTGAGTTAAGGTGCATTATTGGTGAGTTATAATGCATTATGTGAGAGGTGGGGTAGCTTGAGGGGAGAGAGAAAGGAGAAAGGACAAAGGGAAGAGAGAGGGGGTTGACCTTTTGAGTGGAGGAGAGGAAAAGGGACACCCGGCGGGGCAACAGTGAAGAAAAAGGAGGCAAGGTGGGGATGGGCTACCCCGCAGGCATGAGGTGGCCTATTTTACCTTTCTTATATATTTACATAATCATACTTTATTTTTTCTTACTTTTTCCAATGCCTTTTATCACTCCCTCCATAAGAGGAGGTTTTCATGGGGTGGGACCGAGAGAAGAGGGGTATGGGTGCTTGGCTTGTGAAAAGCCCCCATCACTGTCTTGTAGATGGTGGAGAGATGCTCTTGTCTTCCCCATTCCCGAGTACCCCAGTGATGCATGGTGCATGTCAGAGAGAGAGGCGACGGGCTTATATCCTGACGAGTGGATAGACGACTTGCGGCCAAAGGGAGCGTGTCTCAAGTGTCCTTGGTGGCTGGACTACCAGGACAAGGAGTATCCACACGAAGAGGAAGTGTTATACATAGGTATCATTTGTATCATTCTATATAGTTTTTACCTTTGCCATGCAGCAATACAACATGGGCTCAATAACTATTCTTTTTTAATTAATAGCGGAGTATACTGCGTCACGAAAGAAAGCCGTTGTGATAGAGGATTCTCTATCTCCAAGCACATCAAAGAAACCAAACAAAAAGAAATAGGCCTCAAAGAAAGACCCACAAGCACCGTTGGTTGATCGGAAACATGGGAAGAGAAAGAAGAGGGCTGTTGTTTCCAGTGATAGTGAGAGCGAGCATGTGGTTGAGGAGTATTCTGTAGAAGTCAGTGATAGTGCTCATAGCCTTGGTGCTATGAGCCACAATGTACTGACACTTTCCTTCACTCCAAGACCAGTAGGGGGCATCCAAGATTCCCCTCCATGTTCACCATCACATGGTAGGGCTGTAGAGGACCTATCAGACATGGCCAAAGTTGTGAGAGATAACCATCCAGGTACGTGAAAATGGTTAATTTAGCATTGCTTGAAAGATATATTTGATCTTATGTTGCTAATACAGATATGCATGTAGAGCCACGCCACCTTGCAGTGCATGCTAGTGTCAAGTGCGTGGCAAAAGCTATTCTAGATGTGTTGTGCAATGACAGGTAAGCCACGCTAATTTACAATCAAAATTATGTCCACAATTTTAGTGCTAACAAAGATTGCATGCAGTTCTATGCAGTCACTACGTAGATTCTTGGGCTCTCTATTAGGAACAGGGCAGATGAAATCCAGCTTGAGATTGGGTTGCGTACGTTTGATGTACATGGCCTTTCCCTTACACACTAGGCCACATGCATCTAGCACGGGTGGGGTTCCTTTATGGAACCAATGGGATAGTGAGCTTGTGAATGTTGCATTCCTTCTGGCAACCAATTTTCTTTTGGTTGACGGCATGGTTGTGGTGACATGTTGTGCAGAACATCTATCGATTATCACTTCAAAGGCAGAGGGAGCTCGTTTCCAGTTGTTGAGGATATTGTACATACGGCTGCTAGAGTCTAGTTGCACGACTATTCAGGATTATGTAGAGGGGGTATGCTATTTTTTGTTTTGATACTGAATAGTAACTTCGATTTTTGCATTTCAAAATAACAATGTTTTACTTTTATTCGTAGGTTGGTACTTTGTTGCTGGTCATTTTTTCACCCCCTAGAACCGGTGGGTGTTGAATTTTGAGGTATGATCGAGTGGATGGAGAGATTGCAGCAAATGTACGTGGCTTCTTTGCAGATGACGACATGTTGTGGGAGAAGCTACCAGGTTCAGATTCCACACAGTGGACGCTTGATCGTATGGACAAGCCTTATCGTAGAGGTGTTGAGAGGAGTCCAGTGTTTGCCAGGTGGTAGAAACTTTTTGGAAGTTTTTCTTCATGTTCCCAAAAAATTATAGGTATAACAAATCTAGAGGTTACTTTTTTTGGTAGATGGCTACTAGGTACCTTCAGAGACATGGGAGATGTTGTGTTGGATTGTTTTGCAGGTGTCGGGACATTGGTAGCACAATGCTTACTACTATGAGGCATTGCATCAGTTGTGAGAAGGATTGGTCAGTTTTCAGTGCTTGTCTAGAGCCATCTCAACGCCTACCTTTCGATTTAGGCTCGACATTGATGTTTCATAGGAGTGTCAGAGCTCAGGTAACTGAGAAGCCGAAGCAGGTGACAAAACAGATTCATCCGCTAGAGCCACCTTTCCCGACACCACTCAACAGTCAGGGCGGGGCAGTAGCAGCTCTGTAACCCACTTTCACGGTCCCAGTTTGGCATGGTGTGCAACTGGACCATCTCCCAGTGCATTCATTGCCTCCACATTTGAGGCCTTGCCCGGAGTTGATCCATTTCCTCTTTCACTACCTACAACCCCCCCACATATAGTTCGTACCCTCTGCCATTTGGAAGAGTTCCCCCACCATTTGGTGCACTACTCCCGTTGGCACAACCTTTGTTTCCTCCCAGAGCATATGGCCCCCCACCGCCTATTAGCGGTGGCTAGCATAGGCTACACCAACTATTCACCAAGCTATGGATGTTCTATAGTGCACAATATTTCCTTTTCATTGTATAGGGCCTTGGGCTCATTTAGGAGTTCCAAGTTGTATAAGTTTAGGCTAGAGAGCTCAACTTTATTCCATAGTTGAAGGGTTTAAGGCCCAAAGCTATAAAAGAGCCCTATGTTTAATGAGAAGTCATTCTTGGGTGAGTTCTCCTCTTTGTAGAGTGGATGGTCATGAGGTTCATGGGCGTTCCATGCCCATGTAGCTCTTGATTTCTAATAATCAATTACACTTTCTTTCTTATTAGTCTTCTTTGTTTGATTGTGTGGAGTGAGATTGTATTAGTGTGATGGTAGATCTCCTAATCCCTTTTTTGGGTTAATCTATTATGTCCACACCATTGGCCATGGTGTGTGAGGGCTATGCCTTCCTTCTCTTCATCTCTCTCTACAAGGTGCGGTTAGTGTGTGTGCATACGTAGTCGCATCGAGGGGTTGTGCTGGAATGGACACACTAGCCGGAATGGACACACTAATGTGGAGTAGGTATGTTAATTGCATGCTTGTGTAGTTGTGTGATTAAGAGTTGTGAATAGAATGATTGATGTGAGAGGTTAATTTCAACCACATGATTGTGTACAAGTGATTAGTAAGTAGGAATTTTTTGTTGCCCTTTCCATGGCTTCTCTCTATGATGAGTAGAAGGATCCCTTAAATCCTCTACATCTATACATCCTAGGCTCGTGCTTCCATGCCCTAGCCGGGTTGTCGATCCACGATTTGACAATTTTGTGGGTTGCAATTAGGTTGTGCTACAACATCTCCCTACATTTGGTGCCGTTGTCGGGGATCGATAACCTAAGCTACTGAGTTTAGGATATGTAGAATAGAGTAATTTCATTACTAATTTCTCGATTTTTAAGTTTGTGTAACTTAATTTTGGTGTGATTTGATGATGATTGTGCAAGAAATTGATGCTAATGATGAGTTATGAATACCCCAAACCCCCAATTTCACTAATTTCATGCTAACCCTTGCTAATTTCGCTTCTTTCCATGCTAATTTTACTAATATCATGCTAATTTCTACTAATTTTGACTAACCTTGCTAACTTAACCACTAACATTTGAAGTGTAAAGTATGTGAAATTACCTTGCAAGAGGAGGAATCATCACTCTAATCAAGTTAATTGTACCCATTTATGCCTAATTTGATGATTTGAGTGTTTGATTTTGACCTACAAATGGTCAATTTTGGAGCCGATTTGATGGTGCATACACTTGTGTGTGCAATGATGCGACTTCGCGTGGAGCAAAGGAATAGCTTGGAGTGTAATTACGATGTAAGTGCACTCACTTGTTATGTCGATTTTTTATTGATCAATGTGATTCAATTTGCTAATTATGTTCTAAAATTAGGTGTGTAACACAAATTGACCTACACTTTGTACCTGATTTGATACACTTGGAATGAAATTGATAGTCAAATTGTGACTAATAAAGCTTGGGTGTATCCAAATAATTCTTTATTCCCATCAAGAATTCATGTGTGTGCATAAAAATCATTGTGTGTGTGCATGCACCAAAGAGGAAAAAAAAATGTCAAAAATTTCAAGTGTGTGTGCACCTAATCTTTAGTGTGTGCATGCATATAAAGTGATGGAATTGATGATACATGAGTATGCAATCATGTAAATGATGTGTATGTTAGGCCAATTGAATCATTGGATAAGCCTAATTGCCAAAAAATTGGGCAAAATTTGAGTGTGTGTGCCCATCCATGAACACTTGATTTTCAATGATTGATGGTCAATTGGGACACCTAAATGGTTTTTTATTGTTAAATGTTCATGAAAAGTATGTGAAATCATTAGGTATAAGCCTAAATTCATTTCCAATTGCAAAAAAATCGATCATTTGTGCTTAATTTTTGAGTGTATACATTGCTTGATTGTGTAAAAATAGTGTAACTTTTTAGACATTTAGCATGTATGCATTCATTTATGATTGATTGAGTTTGAAATTTGAGCATTGCAATGTGGAATTGATGTAATTTTTCCATAAAATTTTGGCTTAAATTTGGGTGTGTGTGCCTACTCAATGGCATGTGCAATCCGGTGCTTGAATGAATATTTGGTATTTTTTACCAATTATGATGATTAATTTGGCTTAAAATATCGGTGTGTATTTAATTGATTGACTTTTGATGATTCAATTGATACCCAGTTGAAAATGATTAATCTACATTGCCATTGTGATGCAAATGCCAATTCGATTGGTTATGGCAAAAAATTTCATTACATTGTGCATTTTCAAGTGCCATAATCAAATTTCTGTAGCCATACAAACCTAGATGACATATCCACTTGGATTTGGATGATTAGGGCTTCTAAAGATGAGCAATTAATTTTGCAATGATTAATAAGCGGGTTTGAATTGACCTATGTTTTGTGCCAATTCGGTTTGCCTAATTGTGGAGATCCGTAGATATGAGCAACTTGAGTTGCAATAATTGATAAATCGGATTGAATTGGCAATTGAAAGAAAATCATGTGTTAGTGAAGCTTGTGTGCATTTTCCGATTGATTGATTCAAATTTGAAATCAAAATCAAAAACTCGAATGGATTTGTATGTCGTTTGTTTTGAGAATGATTTGGATTTGTGGGATTAATTTGTGTACATCATTTATCCATTGCTTTAGAACAATGATGGAAGATGGATTTGTATGTCATTTGTTTTGAGAATGATTTGGATTTGTGGGATTAATTTGTGTACATCATTAACCATTGCTTTAGAACAATGATGCAAGATGGATTTGAAATTTATCAGTTGTTGCAAACATTTTTGACTACCAAGAGGGAATTTGCATTGAGAATTTTATAACTTTTGATAGCGGTTTTGATCATCACGTGTGTAAAGGATAGTGATTTCGATTGAAAAATTTATTAAGGAAAATTCTTACGAAACGTCCATTGCATGCTCGGGCCACCTCCAAACACATGCATGATTGCTTTGTGGGAACCTCCTCTTAAGAGGTTATTAAAAGGAGAAAAAAATACATATATTAAAAAAAAAGTTTTAAAAAAATCTGCACCGCCTTGCTCTTTTGCCTTGCACGCAGCTTTGTCTTGCGCGACCCCATCCACTTGCCGGCCATTGGGCTTGACTCACATACACAAACAAACTCACACACACACACGACCTTTGTTGATTGCGAGAACCTCCTCTTAAGAAGTTAATAAAATTTAAAAATAAAAATAAAAATTTTGAAAGAGCGTGTCTGCCGATTTTGGTGCTACTCTACACACACACATCGACGTGGCTGAGCCTTGGCGCTCCTCACACACACCTTGAGCCTTGAGGTGCCTTGCCGTTGACCCGGAGTGACCCCACCCACTGTACTTATGGCCTCAAAAAGCGTTGTCCATTTTGTTGGCTTGATTTGCAAGTGGCATGCCTTCAGGGACTCACGAACACACACACACACACACACACACACACACACACAAGCTATTTTGGCCCTCATGGCTCTCTATTTCTGTAGGACTTGGTGCAATCCAGTAAATGGGATCACGAAGCTGCAGGCAGGCCTCCAAAAGCACACACAACACTATTGCCATGGCCTTCCTGGCACTTGCCTCACCGCCACTACCTCAAGCATGCTGAACACGCTTTCGAAAACCCCATTCAATGCATCATGATGCTCACCGGGTCACCCTCGTCGTGTTCCAACCTGCAGCTTTGGCTCACACACACACACACACACACGGAGCCGCAGCTCCCACTGAGTCCCACCTCTGTAGTATACGCCATTCACACAACACACACGCCCTTTTTCTCTCTTCCACACATAGATATCCGCCGATTCAATGGCAACTAGCCCAGCTCTTTGGCACATGTCTACTTTTGTGAGATCCCCAACCCGCCAATACCAAGATCGGGATCGGATCCTTGACAGGTCTCTAGGCCTGATAAAATCCAAAGTCTCTAAACAAGAAAAATCCAAGGAATAGACCTTTACCATTGACAATGGCTTGGGTCTATAGCCTTAGAAGAAGACCTAGTCCTGTCCCGCAACAAAAATGGGACAACGTATTAAAAGTCCAAAAAACTATTTCGGCCCTATAACTTCCACAAATTGGGCTAAGGTATCCTCAACCAACGCTTTTCCCCCCCTAATATATGTGAGGGCACAGCCGCTGGTGGACTCCTCTTCCAAGTGAAGATGTTTTTCAAACGTTTTTAGTGTGCGGGGATGGATAGTTAGTTACCTGACTAATCAGGTCCACCCGTCCATGATTAACAACCTTAGTCAATCCCCACTTACCACCCCACACTCACACATGATTATTTTATTTTCTAATTACTTTCACATTGTTTTAACATTTAAAATAATGGTTTCTTTTAACCTTCCATCACAGTAATTCCTTGAATCAATTATTAAAGACAACATTGAAAGCATTCTTTTAGAAAACAGACATCTTTAAACTTAAGACAGGGTACTGTCAATCAAAACATTGTCCATAATAACCATGACCAGTACTCTTCTTGTCTCAAGACCACCTAAGGGCGAAAAAACGGCACCCATTCCTTATTCACAATCCGGAGTGGATAAACCCCCACCCAAGGTTTCGGGTGCCCATACACCAAACCAGTTGCCCATACAACCGGGCGGCTCCCCTAGGATAAAAACGGTATCTTAACTTATGTAGAAACATCAAGACATGACACGGAGTAGAAACTCATCGTTGAGATAATTAGTTAGACTTATTATGTGAGGTTAAGATAATTATTATGGGTTTCATAAGATGTATTTTTCCTTTGATAATTACCTCAAAGATTTTTGGATTAGTTTGCTATTTCCCCCCTTTTATTTTCCCTTAAAAATAGTGTAATTCTATTGAGATAATTAGTTAAAATAATCATCTAAGGTTAAGATAATTATCACCGGTTTATTAAGATGTGTTTTACCTATGATAATTATCTCAAAGCTTTTTGGATTAATTTGATCATTTTCCCATTTACTTTTCTCTTAAAAATAGTGTAATTTTGCTTAAATAATTATGAAAATTACTCAAAAATTAAAAGATGATTTTCCTAGTATAATGACAGTCTAACACAGCTCTAATAATTATCTCATCTCAATCTAAATTTAGTTAGTATAATTATCATTAATTTATGGTTAAAATGAGTAATTTTAGTCCTAATATAATATAATAATTAATTAGCTTAGTGTTCCTAAGCTTAATCTCAATAACCAACAGAGAATTTTGAATTAGGAGAGAATTTTAGTATACATAGGTTTAATCTTTAATTAATTAAGAAAAATATAAATGGGTTAACATAGTTCTACTAATTAAAAAAGGTTAGTGCTAATTACCGTTGATTAACCAACTAGAGTTTTGCTCTCTAGTGATTTCTGCATAGAGATCCCTCTAGATGAGAGAGAATTTACCAAGGCTCCGAGTCTGCCTGAAATTGTGAAGCAAGGGGTCCTATGTATGGTTTTTGGCACTCACAAGCTCTCACAGGCTAAAAAAGGCAGTTGCTTGCAGTTCAAGTAGCCCCGAGGCTCAAGATGGCACCCCCTTCTACTAATTCTAAGGCTTGGGTAGTTTCATTACTGCCCCACACAGCCCCCCTAGCTTCCAGAATCAATTTTTGGTATTTTTCCTAACTTTTAATGATTAAACTTGGAAATATCTGCAATTTCTAGAACCTTAGGATAAAAATTCTTTAGCACTAATAATTATTGAAACCATTCAATTTTACTTAACTAATTAAATTCATCGTGTAACCTTTCAGAGCCCGTAACGTTTTCATATTTTGTTGGAATTCGGTTCTGAAAAATTCTAACCCTAGTAAAGCTCTGGTTACGGTTCCAAAAATACCAATATTTGCCATAGTTGGATCATTCTACCGTGTTTTCTTAACAACCAAGTTAATTTGATCAGGCTTTATACAATTTCTAAGGTTTCAAAAACTAGAAACCTTACAATCACCCAACTTAAGAAATTGAGATGTCCTCATCTCAGCCGAATTTGGGGAAATCTTTGAAAAGTTATACTTCGTCCTCCCATGTGGCATCTTAAGTGGGGTAGTCCTTCCATTTTACTAAATATTCTTTGATTACTCTATTTTGTAGACTTCTTTCCCTAGTTAGAGTTACTTCCTAGTCAACTTTTCCCCAAGAAACTCTCAGTGTTGAGCTTATCTTAAAAACCCTTACAAACCATTTGTATCATCTCAAAAACCAGATTACATCCATTCTATAAAAGATCCATTTATCCACCTTGTCAACATGAATGCGCTCAGCTTAACTGACCATTCAGAGCAATCAGTGTTTGACAAGTATCATGTATTTGAGCTTTGCCAATCTAAATGCGGTCGGCGTGTTCTTGCCATCTTGAGCAATCTGCATTCGGCACAAGCTTCCACTATTGCATCAGAGGTACCCCCTCTGTGCTCTAACCTGGATGACCAACAATATGTAAAGGGTTTTAAGAAGTATCATACCAAGAGTTCTTTTCGGCTTCCTATTAGTCTCGTACCTTAATACTTTCATATTTAGGTCATTTTTCAAGGAAGGCTATCGTTTGCATAAAGAATGTGAGTTGGTTTCTTAATAACTATCTCAATCTCAAGATTCAAATTATTTTCATACTATCGAGAACCTCTGTCTCATTTGCTAGATCAATCCTTAATTTCTTGATTTAATACTAACTTAACTTTAGATTCCTTAAGTAATCTTGGAAAAGAAAATCATGTATACCATTTTAATATATAAGCAATTCAAAGTTTTATATTATTGATTTATAGTGGTTTACAAAGCTCTAGGATTGCTAACTGTGGCCAAGCGAGTGGCTCTTGCATCTTCCTCATTCATTAAGGTTGGTTTTCCCATGATTGCATAAGCTCTGGCTCCTCTTGCTCTTCCTCTACCTCGTCCTCCATTTCTACCTCCTCTTAGATTATCTCCTTGATTTTGAGGAATGGCTCTAGCAGTAGTTCAAGGGTTTTTCTCTTCTGGATATTTATTTCTATATTGCCCCATTTGATTGCATCCATAGCACCTCACGTTTGGGAAGGTATGCTCCAAGTTCACTACTGCAGCTACTCCACGTTGTTGATATCCTTGGTTGAAAGTTCCCCTAGCTATTCCCCTAAAGTTATTAAATCCATTATAGTTCCTTGTAGAGTGGGTTCCTTTGGCTGCAAGAGGCTTAGCCCTGAGAAGGGCATCCTGTATTAATGTAGGCCTCATGGCTTCGAGACGTGTACTCAGGGGTTTGTTGAGGCCTTGACAGAAACGGGCAATTTGTTGCTCCATGGTCTTTTGGGGAGCATAGCATCGTAAAGACACAAACTTGGTGTAGTACTCCTCTAATGAAAGTCCTAGCTGGCGTAGACCAAAGAACTCGTTCGTCTTGATAGCCTGATGTGCATGAGGGAGATAACGTTCTTTGATTTCTTGCTTCATTTTCTCCCAAGACGGACTATTCGTGGGATTATCTCTGCACTGTTGCTTCCACCAAAATTTGGCATCTCCGCTGATACGGAACATACCCAAAATTGTTTGGTTTTCCTGAGCAATTCCTGTAGTTTTAAAATAGTCGTCCATAGCATCTAACCATGCTTCGGCATCTCGCTCTAAATTGGGTCTCTCTCCCTTGAAAGTAGGGAGTTGAACTTGCTTTAGTAGTAATTTTTTCTCTTGAGCAACAGTGTAAAGGCTATTTACACAAGTATTTCCCTGAGATTAAGTTAGTGGAATTTAGTACCAAATGAAATCTCTCTTACTTATGCTTTTAACTTATTTGCACACAGGATGAAGACAATTGCCAAGCCATAAACAAAATTGCTTATAACATACCCATGAGAACCATAGTATGTACAAGAGTTAATACAATCCATGAACGTCCTACTGTGTACAAGAGTGACGACAATCCTATACTAGAATCTTGTGGATTTTCGGTGGATCAGATATATGATCAAAATATACAACATCCTTTGGTCCATTAAAACTAGGGCCTACACCTATGGGCCTAATTCTACCTGGGTAGATTACTTTAGACACCTGATCAAACACCCACTGATTTTGTGATACTTGGTCATCATCTATTACAAGGGTTTCCTCTGGATTCTTCATCCCAATGAAAAAGTATACTTCAATCACTTGAAGATCTTCGGCCCATTTGAGTCTCTTCATATTTAGTTCTAAACCTTCTAACTCTCCCGCATCAATGAAGAAAATTCCACCAGATCCTGACCAGATGATCCTCCAAGTGGAAGGAAAAAATATCTTATCTAGCCATTTCATCACGCTTTTTTGCATTGAATAGTGTTGGGATAGGCAAGCTCTCAAGAACCTAATATTGAAATCCATGGATTTGCGGTAGGCCTGATGGAAATCCACTTGCAAAGATGGGGATAATTCTCTCTCTTTCTTTCTCTCTCTCTCTTCAATTAATTACCTCTTTAATTGAATTTGTCAAAGATCTTTTATTTCAACCTAACATCTTAACTTTTCCCTAGGTCCAAGACTTTAATTAACACACGCTCTGATACCACTTGTGAGATCCCCAACCCACCAATACCAAGATCGGGATGGGATCCTTGACAGGTCTCCAGGTCTGATAAAATCCAAAGTCTCTAAACAAGAAAAATCCAAGGAATAGACATTTACCATTGACAATGGCTTGGGTCTATAGCCTTAGAAGAAGACCTAGTCTTGTCTTGCAGCGAAAACGGGACAACGTATTAAAAGTTCAAAAAACTATTTCGGCCCTATAACTTCCACAAATCGGGCTAAGGTATCCTCAACCAACGCTTTTCCCCCCCCTAACATATGTGAGGGCACAGCCGCTGGTGTACTTCTCTTCCACGTGAAGATATTTTCCAAACGTTTTTAGTGTGTGGGGATGGATAGTTACCTGACTAATCAGGTCCACCCATCCATGATTATTGACAACCTTAGTCAATCCCCACTTACCACCCTGCACTCACACATGATTCTTTTATTTTCTAGTTACTATCACATTGTTTTAACATTTTAAATAATGGTTTCTTTTAACTTTCCGTCACAGTAATTCCTTGAATCAATTATTAAAGACAACATTGAAAGCATTCTTTTAGAAAATAAACATCATTAAACTTAAGACAGTGTACTGTCAATCAAAACATTGTCCATAATAACCATGACCAGTACTCTTCTTGTCTCAAGACCACCTAAGGGTGAAAAAACGGCACCCATTCCTTATTCACAATCCGGAGTGGATAAACCCCCATCCAAGGTTCCGGGTGCCCATACACCAAACCAGTTGCCCATACAACCGGGCAGCTCCCCTGGGATAAAAATGGTATCCTAACTTAGGTAGAAACATCAAGACATGACATGGAGTAGAAACTCATCGTTCATGGGGGTAGCCAACTTATCCGTGGGCTGAAAATCCATCATTATCATCAATGTATACCAAGGAGTTGGAGGTGTCTTGAGACAAGCTATCTTAAGGATGATCAATCAAATCTTTCCTAATTCAACCAATTTTAACCCAAACAATTCTTTCCTACATTATAAACAAATGCACATTGGAATTTACCTTCCGTTTTTTGTCAATTATTCCTTTCCTGATTCTCTCACTCCTTACGTATGCAATGCTAACTTAGAAAAGAAGTTAAACTATTTAAAGACTTAATTGAATAATGGAAAACCCACCTGGGACTGATCAGCCATCTGCTGCTGCGCTGGGGCCTGAAGACTCTCCTCTTTAGGCCTACTACTAGGCCCAGCTTCATCGTCATATGACGCTCTAGTTCTTTTTAGAGCTATGCCCTCATCATTAGATGTAGGATTGGCTTGGGTCCTTTTAGGTGCCATAACTTCTTATCCTTATAAAAAGGACGTCTAATCATTAGGTAAATAATTCAAAAACTAGACTTAACCTTTGTATCCAATTTTACCCGAATCTAAGTTAAATTTGTACTCTTAATTGGTAGATTCTTGACCTAGTAATTTCTTATTTACCTATATAGGTATGATAACTTTTTCCACAGCTTCTCTAAGGATTTTCTAAGCTATTCTAATTTTCATATAATTTTATATATTTTTTTTCTAATTTTTCCATCGAATTTCAAGCTTGGAATCTGCTTATTTTGAACTTAATATTTATTCTATTTATTTTTTCTTAAAGATTTAAATTCGTCAACTTTATATCATAGGTTTACATTTACTATAATTTATCCTAAAAGCTTTTGACCGCAAAGTCTATTTATTTTAATTAATCTTTTTGCAAAAAAATAACTTTTGGTCAATTATAATTTTTTTAACTCACTAATTAACTATGGTATAATTATCACAAGTAGATAAGAATATTTTTGACCTTTGGTAAATATCTTTTAATTTTCCAACTTAACTATATAATTTTCATCTTTAATTTTTAGTTAAAATTAGTATAATTTGACTTAGATAAATATCTATATTAGTTTTCTAACCTTGACATAATTATCACGGCCTTTTTATCATGTAATTTAACTTTGATAAATAGCATGTAATCATTTAACATGATTTACTAATTTTCCCCTTTACTTTTTATCTAAAATTAGTATAACCTGGCTTGGATAAATATCTATACTAGTTTTCAATCCTTGACATAATTATCACGGTCTTTTTATCATGTAATATAACACTGATAAATAGCATGTAATCATATAACATGATTTGCTATTTTCTTCCTTTTATTTTCTCCCTTTTACTTTCCCATAAAAATAGTGTTTTGTTGTTGAGATAATTAGTTAAACTAATTATTGGAGGTTAAGATAATTATTATGGGCTCCTTAAGATAAGGTTTATCTTTGATAAATATATTAAATCTTTTTGGATTATTTTTCTATTTTCCCCCTTGTATTTTTCCTTACGAATAGTGTAATTTTGTTGAGATAATAAGTTAAACTAATTATCCAAGTTTAAGATAATTATCATGGGTTTTTTAAGATGATTTTTATCTTTGATAATTATCTCAAAGATTTTTGGATTAGTTTGCTATTTTCCCCCTTGTAATTTTCCTTAAAAATAGTGTTTCTCTGATGAGATAACTAGTTAAAATATTTATCTGACGTTAGATTAATTATTATGTGTTTCTTAAGATAAGGTTTACCTCTGATAATTATCTCAAAGCTTTTTGGATTTTTTTAACTATTTTCCCCTTTTGATTTTCCCTTGAAAACTGTGTTTTTCTGTTGAGATAATTGATAATTAGTTAAACTAATTATTTGAAGTTAAGATAATTATTACAAGTTTATAAGATGTGTTTTTCCTTTGATAATTACCTCAAAGCTTTTTGGATTAGTTTGCTATTTTCCCCCTTTTATTTTCTCTTAAAAATAGTGTAATTCTGCTGAGATAATTAGTTAAACTAATTATTTGAGGTTAAAATAATTATCACAAGTTTGATAAGATGTATTTTATCTCTGATAGTTATCTCAAAGCTTTTTGGATTAATTTGATCATTTCCCCCTTTACTTTTCTCTTAAAAACAATGTAATTCTGCTTAAATAATTATGAAAATTACTCAAAAAATTAAAAGATAATTTTCTAGCATAATGTCAGTCTACCAAATCTCTGATAATTATCTCATCTTAATCTAAATTTAATTAGTATAACTATCATTAATTTATGGTTAAAATGAGTGCTTTTAGCCCTAATATAATATTATAATTAATTAACTTAGTGTTCCTAAGCTTAATCTCAATAATCAGCAGAGAATTTTGAATTAAGAGAGAATTTTAGAGTATACACAGGTTTAATCTTTAATTAATTAAGAAAAATGTAAATAGGTTAACATAGTTCTACTAATTAAAAAAGGTTAGTGCTAATTACCGTTGATTAACCAAGTAGAGCTTTGCTCTCTAGTGATTTCTGTGTAGACATCCCTCTAGATTTACCAAGGCTCCGAGTCTACCTGAAATTGTGAAGCAAGGGGTCCTATTTATAGGTTTCTAGCACTCACAAGCTCTCACAGGTTGAAAAAGGCAGTTGCTTGCAGCTCAAGTAGCCCCCAGGCTCAAGATGGCGCCCCTTGCTACTAATTCTATCTTGGGCGGGTTCATTACTGCCCCACACAGCCCAGCTTCCAGAATTAATTTCTGCTATTTTTTCTAACATTTAATGATTAAACTTGGAAATATCTGCAATTTCTAGAACCTTAGAAAATAAAAAGTCTTTAGTAGTAATAATTATTGAAACCATTCAATTTTACTTAACTAATTAAATTCATAGTGTAACCTTTCAGAGCTCGTAACTTATTCAGATTTTGTCGGAATTCGGTTCTGAAAAATTCTAACCCTAGTCAAGTTGTGGTTACGGTTCCAAAAATACCAATATTTGTCATAGTTGGATCATTCTACCATGTTTTCTTAACAACCAAGTTAATTTGATCATGCTTTATACAATTTCTAAGGTTTCAAAAACTGGAAACCTTACAACTTCCTGCCAGTGTGTTGTGCCCCCAAGCATTCTGCATCTACCGCACGCCATTCTATTGATTTAGCCCACCGCACACTCCAGTTGGCAGCTCGGTGCTCTCTCGACCATCCCACTCGACTGCTCCTATGGCGCGATGCTGGATTCCCTACGCCCTTGTACACCCACTCAACCATAGCAAGGTTAGCCACATGAACCTGACTCACAGTACACTCACACACACATCTTTTCGTCAGCATCACTCCCTGCCCAAATTGATCCTATGCCGACTCGCCAGAGACCTACCCAAATTGATCCTATGCCTACGTCAGCTCGTCATCCACAGAAGCATTGTTTCTACTGGCCACCATCAACTCCAAGCTTTGACCAGACCTGTCTCTCTCTTTCAGACTCGCCTTTATAGCGCATCAACACACACACTCGCCTTTATAGCTCGCAGCTCTATCGGGATTCATCCCAGAGCACAGTGCACCCACACACACACACAACATCATCTCTCTCTCTCTCTCTCTCTCTCTCTCTCTCTCTCTCTCTCTCTCTCTCTCTCTCTCTCTCTCTCTCTCTCTCTCTCTCTCTTCGGCGGCCCCTCACTACTGATACGGCTCGTAGCTGCAGCTCGCAATCAGTAGAGTTTTCTTTTCTAGGAAATTAAAAAAACCAAATTTAAAATTTAAAAAAAATATGTAAGCAAGCGTTCCCACCCCTCTCCTTGCCCTCGAGCTCATAAGGCTAAAGCCCTCTCAGACCCTACCTTTGCACTGATATGTACCGCTCGCATGTTCATCAAAACGTGGAACATGAATTTCATGCTTGCATGGGTTTGAGAATTGGATTAAAAATGTGGGATTTTTGTGCATGGCTTTAAGCTTGATTGAACATTTTTCATGTTGTCATCACAATTAAAATTAATTGAAATTCTCTAATGAGGATTTGAGAGCATATTCATGTACATTTATTAAGAGGTTCGGAACATTTTTGCATAGATTGCATTTAAAAATGTGACATTGTAATTTAAGATGCAATTTTTGTTTTGAACCACTTGAGAGAGAGTTTTGAATGAAGTTATGGTAGGTGCAATCTTTGGCCAATGCCATTTTTGTTGCTTTGTATGTCAAAATATGCTACATAAGAGCATGAGAAGCAAATGCATTGATTTACTATGCGATGGGTGAACAATTGTTCATAGAGTTACATAAAAATTGCCAAGTTTGTGGTGGAATGTGATAGATTTTGGAACTTGGGTTGAATAAAAACTTCCTGCAAACAACTAATCAATGATCTTTTTTGAAGGGATGGTGGCCAATAATACAAAACAAGGTTTTGATACTTCAAGAGAGCTCAATTGACACTTCATCTATTTGCTCTAAATAACAATGTGCTATATGAGCATGATGTGTACATAGGTTGTGTGTTTTGATTGTGTTATAACTTCTATGTACAAATGATCGTATTTTGCACTAATCGTTGGCTAGTGCAGAACATGGTTTAGTACTTGGCTTGATTGACATGCATGGGGTTTGAGAGTTACATTGATGATACGTTCATGCTTGATTGAGACATGTTGTGCTTGGACTTGGTTTGCTTGAAAATTTTAGTGATTAAATTGAATGAAAAATCATTGGAAAGCACTAAAATTTGGGTTTCTTGAATAATCAAAAGTGAGCATTAAACTTTTGGGGCTTGTGATCGATTGTGCATTTTTTAGTGCTTACTATGATTGACAAATGCTTTAGAGCACTAACAATTGAATTTCTTTTGAAGGGTGGTGTGACAAGAGTGCGCTTTCACTGATCCAAGGAGGGGTCATCATTGCAATATTGCAAAATTTGGCTACTTAGAGCCATTCCAAAATTTTTGGATTAAATGTTGTGTACATGCTAGCTCATAGCTTGGTCAAAAGTTAAATTTTTTTCACTTTGAGCTAGTGTTTTTCCAGCCTTTTTGAGAGCTTTCAAGTACAAAATTTGGCTATAGAGAGCCATTCATTTTCATTTCATCGAGTTGTAGTCATCTCTAGCTCATAGCATGCTCTAAAATTGTAAAATTTATTGAGCTAGTTGCTAGCCAACTTTTTGAAAAGCTTAAAAATGTAAAATCCGGCTTTGAAGATCCACTTCATTTCATTCAAAAGTTACATTATTTTCAGCTCTTGGCTTGTTTTTCCATATTTCAAGTTGAGCTAGAAACTAATCTACTTTGAATCATGCATGAGAGATGGTAAAAAATTGTAAAATTTGCTTATGTAGAAACTCATTGTATCTCTCATGGTTGTTATGTATGCATAAATTTTCTACTTTAGAGCATCATGTGCATAACCAAAGGCACTTTTTTCCCTTGGGTTTTTCCCCTTTGGCAAATTTGGTTATGTAAGACCCTAGTTTTAGGTTTTCATTGATGTTTTTGTGTGCTTTTTTGGCTTTCAATAAAAGGCTTTGGAGCTTGTGTTCACACTTAGCTTCAAATCAGCTTCTTTTGCAAATAAAAAGATCAAGAGACTTCTCTACACAAAGGGGATGCTTGCTCAAGGATGCTCAAAAGAGCATGAATAGGTGTAATCTTTCCATGTTTTTTCTCTTTTGCTCATCTCTTCATTCTCTTGCTTGGCTTAAGTGAAATTTTTGCTTCTAAGCTATGGTTTTTTCATGTTCAAAGGCTAGGCATACTAAAGTTTCAACACTTTGCTTTGTGAAAATTAACACATCATAAAATTAGGTTTCATGTCTTCTAATCATAGGTAATTGGCCTTTACCTTAGATTAATGTAGGTTCATTTCTCATTAGTCCTAGACTTTTAGTGATAGTCTTAATACTCTATTCATTCTTAACATGACCTAGGGCTATCGCTAGGCTTTAGCCCTTTTCTGCCATTAGCATCTCAAGTTGGAAGTAATAAAAAAGTGCTAAAAAATGAATCAATAAAGCAAAAAAGTGTCAAGAAAAAGTAGCAAAAAGTGCTACTAGACACATGAAAAGAATATTTATATGTTATGTTGTGTCTATGTGAAGCTTAGCACCTTATTGGCACTTGGCAGGAAAGGGGAATCACCTTCGCTTGCTTGGTCAAGGCCCTAAACCGATGCTTTGGGCTGATAAGGGTTAGCCGTCACCTTGGTAGGCTAGTAGGCTTTTGGAACACCTTCTTGAGGGTTCAAGGAGCCGAGAGTCGCACCTAGACTTGCCTTGGGGTGGTAGCCTTGTGATGTGTTTAACTTTTTTCAATGACTGACAAAAAAAAAAACTTCCATGAGCTTCAAAAAAGTTGTGACAATGTACTAATAGATTAGGAGCTTTTTTATAGCCCATAGACATGCTAAACTTGAATGATTTATTAAGATTGGTCACATAGTTTTTAGGCTAGTAGGTTTATGAACTTGAATTAGCTTAGGGTCATAATTGATTACTTGTGTTTCATGCATAAAACTGAAATTTCAAGTGGTTTAATCTTCACAATAGTTGGAGTGTTTTTTTGCTTTATGTTGTGTAGTTTTTTACTATGATTCACCTATCTTTAGAAGCAAAAATTTCACTTTGCATGATTGATCATTGTGCTTCATGTTTTATTCATTCTTGGTGGCCTTTGATGCTCATTAATTTTTTCAATGTTTTGCAGCTTAACATTTCTTTCATGGACTTGCTTTCTACAATGTCACCGTGTCTTGCTTCACCAGCACACGAGGATGTGCGCCAAATTAGGAAGGGGGGAATGTTAGCAACAGCTAACACAGGCTACACCAATTATGCACCAAGCTGTGGATGTGCTATAGTGCACAATATTTCCTTTTCATTGTATAGGGCCTTGGGCTAATTTAGGAGTTCCAAGTTGTATAAGTCTAGGCTAGAGAGCTCAACTTTATCCCATAGTTGAAGGGTTTGAGGCCCAAACCTATAAAAGAGCCCTATACTTAATGAGAAGTCATTCGTGGGTAAGTTATCCTCTTTGTAGAGTGGATGGTCATGAGGCTCATGGGCTTTCCATGCCCATGTAACTCTTGATTTATAAGTGTGTGTGCATGTGTAGTCACATTGAGGGGTTCTTCCGGAATGGACACACTAATGCGGAGTAGGTATGTTAATTGCATGCTTATGTAGTTGTGTGATTAAGAGTTGTGAATAGAGTGATTGATGTGAGAGGTTAATTTCAACCACATGATTGTGTACAAGTGAAGTAGGAATGTGTTGTTGATTAGAGGAAGCCCTTTCCATGGCTTCTCTCTATGATGAGTAGAAGGATACCTTGAATCCTCTATGTCTATATATCCTAGGCTCGTGCTTCCATACCCTAGCTGGGTTGCCGATCCACAATTTGACAATTTTGTGGGTTGCGATTAGGTCATGCTACAACACCTCCCTACACCGCCCTTCTTTCATCCACCTCACCCATGATGTATCCCCCCCCCATATGTATTTACTTTTGATGCAATGGAACACATAGATTTGGGGTTTGCTATATGAAATAGATCATAATTGTGTGTAAGGAACTTCTTTTTGTCTTATTAATAGTGTATTGAATGCATCCATGGTGTTTTTTGTTTGAATGTAAGTTGGCCGTGAACCGACAATCAAATTTTAGTTGGAAAGAGAGAGAGAGAGAGAGAGAGAGAGAGAGAGAGAGAGAGAGTGGAAACAAGAGAGAGAGAGAGAGAGATGGGTAGAATATCCCTTCTTTTGGGAATTTGTTTGCCGGATTCTTAAGAAGTGCTTGCCAGAAATTGCTCGCCCAAAAATTGCACCCATGCCCCTACTTGTAGGGCTCACCCCCCCATATGTAGGGATCTTTTTGAATTTTGAAACAACTTAAGCCCCTCGAGAACCTTAGTCATGAAGCACCTTAAGCACCTTAGTTGTGAAGCACGACAAGCACCTCAAGCTTGGGCCGGGTTCCCACCTCAAGCAAAGCCTTAGCTTGCCTAGGGTCCTAGGTCTAAAGACTTTTAACACTAAACTTTGGAGGTCTTTAATAAAGCTAACCCTAAGGTATTTCAAGCTCCATTAGCTAGCATTTCTCTTTGACAGACCATCTCGCATCTGGATCCATTGACTTTGGCCCGGTGGTGTTGAGATAGATCCATAAGCACATGATTATATTCTAACTCTTGTTCTCATTTATTCTCCCACATTAAATGATCATTTTAATATGAGAAAATTATTTGGGTTAGTTAGATATTAGATTTTATGACACATCCATTCATAACAATGTTTTCTTCACAAAAGTATACACTTTTAATATTTTAAAATGAGATTGGTAATATGTACATTACGATACACTTGTTTTTTATTGTAGCATTGCTTTTTGAAGCGGTAACGTGAAAAATATAAGCTGACGTCTTATGGTCTATGACAATATTTGAAATCTTCAGGGCTTTTAACTTGTATTTCTCGATCAAGATGGTTTTCTTAAGAGTTACTTGTTTTTAATACATTTTGCACAATTAAACATAGCATTTTAAAGTAAAAATGGTTATCATTTTGTATCAATATAACTTTGCACAATTTTGAAGTCTTTACATCATGGTTATGGTTTGTCTGAACTAGTGTGAGAGTATTGGTGCACCCATGAAACTATATTTGATATGTTTTTCTTTATTGTCCATTGCAAAATTGATGCCAGAGCAAAAGAAAATTATTATGTGTGCCATTCAAAAAGAGTGTATATTGGCAATATCTTCATGCAGATGTCTGCATACATAAAAAAAAGACATCTTCCTTAAAGATCTCACTTGCGCTATTTGGGAGAACACAAAGTGCAAATGCGAGCCGATGGCCAGTATGAGTTACTGATTCCTACAGGGATAAGAGAATTTGAGCCCCTCCACAAGATTAGGATAGTGCTAGGCAATATGAAAGTGTGTTGCAGAGACTTGAAAGAATATCTCCCTCCCACTTGCAATACGGAAAAAATAGAGATGTGGGATAAACAATGGGAGGAGTAGAAGATAGAGATGAAGCGGGTAAAAGCTCAAGACCAATCCTCCTTACCCAAGAAATTGAAGATGGCTCAAGATGCGCAAGCAACCATAGGTGGTTAATGAGATGCCAGCGGCATCGGCAAAATCATGTGCACAACATTGAATGCCAAATGCGTACATCTAATTAGCATTCCTGAACAAAACTCTATGGAAGGTGCAAGCATTGGAGCGGGCTCTTTTTGTGTATGCACATTATATATCCTTAAAAGCATTTCTTTATTTCTAGAGCATGCTACAAGGGGGGGATTGAGGCAAAATTTGATAGCTTCTAGACAAATCAAGGCATGAAAACACTTCACCCCTCCATTGTAACATGCATTGGCTTTACCATCAAGGCCCCTTGGATCACAATCTTCCCATACTACAATGGAGGTACCTTGGGAGACATGATGTGTCATCTGCCATTCACTTTTTTGGTCTGCTCAAGCTACCATTCATCAAAGGCCATGCAGTTGAAAGTGTCAATCATAGTGAACTTATTGCATAGGAGGGATTCCAATGTATAAAAGTGCATGCAAAATTGAGTTTCAACAAGTAATTTTAACATAATTGACATGCACATCCTGTACAAATCGAGCACTCTTTGTCGTTTCAAGATGAACTTCACACACTATGTCAATTATTTTGGTGAACCATGTGGTTTCTTCACTAGTATATCAATCCTTTAGCCCTAAGTTCAAATTGTGTGTGTATTGTAACCATTGGCAAAAATGAGTGGAAAGCAGTTTTTTATTAATCTGCTAGTATTTTTACAGCTCTTTGCATTTTCCATGACTACTTGAACGACATGTTTAGCACTGATTTCTTTAATTACATTAATCAAGACCTCAGCAATTTATTTCCCACCTTTAATTGCACCAGAACTATCAATCACCTTTATGCATTTTTCTCCCCTTTGACAAACCAGTGTCACATTGATCAATTGTCCTCTTTGAACATAAGACCAACCATCACTCACAATTGTGCATCCTGAAAGCAATATATTCCCAAGTATTATTTTGAAAACAGACTCTTTGACTATGATGTAACCTTTATCCAAGAGATCATTTTAATTTGTATCGTGTGATACGAGGAAGCTAAAAATCATGGGCCGAAATCACCAATTTTCTTCTACGCATGTTTCCAATGATTGCTGTCTACCACCAGGACTAGAGCACTCCCAGTGAAAAAAAATTCTTTGGCGAGTACAGTTTGTGCTTCTTCTAGCGACTACATCTAAAAGTTTTGATCCAATGATTTTTGACTTATTTGTCCAAGTCCACCTTCCATTAGGAAGTGAATGGATAATATATGAGGGCCTCTTTATTTGGCAGTTTAAGGGAATGCTAAAAGCTTAAGCCAAGTTTGACCAAGCCTAAAAGAGAGGGCAAAAAGGCCTATGCAAAGATTTTAAAAAAAGTTGTTTCCATATTTTGAATTTGAAAATAGTCTATTTAGTAACCCAAAAGAGAGGTGGATAAATGAATTTTAAAATATCCTTTTCCTACCCCTTCTCTCTCTAACATATAAAACACTCTCTCTCACTTAGAATTCATTAAAAGAGGCACTTTTTAGTCATCCCTGCCAAAAAAGTAGATTTTCCACATTCTCTCACTGCATTCTCTCTCTAAAACGTGAGCCCACTCTCTCTCTTTCTTCCCCCGCTTTTCTATCTTGTCACTTCCTCTCCCAATCATTAAGGAACATTCTTGGCTGCCTCTTTCTGAAAAAGTGCAGATCCTCCAAGGATGCAGATGTGCCCTCTCTCCCACTCTCGTCCTATATTGTCTTTCTATCGCCCTCTCTCTCTCTCTTATGCTTCTCCCACTCCATCTCCAACTGAGAGCAATGGAAAACTCCATTACCTCTGTGTGCAACAGCATTTCTCTCTCTACACTCATGATCAACAATTCAAATTCAAAGGAGATTGAGCTGCATTCCCCCTCTTTCTTCCCTCCACAACATAATTATTTTCTCCTATCTCTAAGTACTCTCCACTTCTTTCTTCCATAGCCACCTTCACCTGCTTGTAGCAGTTACCATTACACATTCTCACTAATTTGCTTGACTAACTAACAAAAATGTCATTCAATCCCCTACCACCGCAAGACATTACTAACAAGTCAAAATGATATCAATTGAACGCTAATTTAGAGAAGGAGTACGCTACTGTGCGACTTGGTACATCTAATGCCAATGCTAGAGACTAGCTACGGAACCATGGATGCAAGGCAATCAACTTATAGGTTGATGGACATATTTACCATGGCGATCCAATGACCAATACATCACCATCTTTTTGTAATGTCATTGAGCTACTTCATTTTATTGGAGATGGGAGAGATAGATTGTTTGGCTACTGCTGGAGATTACATTCATCTTTTGTCAATGAAAGGAAAGCAAGAAAAAATCTATGTGCTGCCTATTGATCATTGCAAGAGAAGTACATGAAAGACATCCAGCAAGTCAGAGAGGAAGGCAACGAGAAGACAAAGCAGCTAAACAACGAGATGTCAAAGCTTATTAAAAAAGCAGAGCATCAGAAAATGGAGCAAGAACACCGTCTAGAAAATTATGTTTAGCTACAACACACTGCACATAATATGCAGCCGCGAATCGATCATCTCACACACATTCCATTGGGCTATCACATTTGCAAGCACAAGAGACATGCGATGTCTATGCTATCTTCAAGTAGTGGAGCTCGAAAGAAACGTATCCTTCAAACTCAATAGGAATACAAATGCAAGCTTCAAGTTTAATACATTTTTTGCAGGTTGCTATAATATTATTTCAATATGTAGGAACTTGGCTTGAATGATGATGGGAATTTCTTCCAGTGCTGAAACAACTGGACATACTATGCTGCAATATATCATCAAACCAAAGAAGTTGGTGAAGCTATTGGATGATCCATCCAATGCTAGCATTGCTAATGTTTTGCGCTAGAAGAATTTCAGTGAGCTAAAAAGCATTGTGTCACCTCAGGAGATGATGGAGGCATGTGACAATGCAAGAATAAGTTTCAAGGCCTTTGAAGCTTTGTATAGACTTGTCACACTAAGTCCCAAAGAAAAAGGTTTGTTTACGTTGTTGTGAATGCCTTATAGTGTTAGCCTTACAAAAAGGTGCACCAATAATGATGTTGCAAGATTGTTAGGTGGATTTCAATATGTGGAGGATACCCTGTCATTAGAAGAGAGAAAATCCTTTTGTTACAACGAGTTCAATAATGTCTATGTTAACTTATTGAAGCTCCAAGAGTCAATGATCATATTTTATGGGTTGACACAGGAAGAGTGTGATGGAAAAGTTATATTTGTTATGAAGCTTGATGAGTGTCAAATTTTCAAAGGTCAACGACTCGAAAGGGTAAGCGTCACGCTTATGAACGGAGCCTTGATGGGCGTCGGTGTTGAGCTAAAAGACAACGAGAAGGGAAAAACCTGTTTAGGTGTTCAGTCCAAGAAAAATATTTGGTGGCTGGCAGCTTTTCATCTCCCACATAAGACACATGATTCCCTCAAATGGTATTTTAATCACACCCCAATCATTGGCGTCATTCGGCAACAACAAGAAGAACAATGATTTCAAGTTTCACATCTGGGTACGTTCCAAGTGGAGTGGCATTTGGCAGGAGACTTGAAAACTCTGAAGTGTATGTTAGGATGCAAGCAAGGTGCAATGACCCTCTTTCCATGCGTTTATTGTTTCCACAGTAAAGTCTCATTAGGAATTGAGGGCAAGGGTAAGGGTAAGGGTAAGGGTGGTAAAGCTCCAGTCAACTATGCAAAAGGTAAGGGTAAGGGTAAGGGTGGCAAAGCTACAATTAAATCTGTGAAAGGTGTGCCACTACACAAAAAGTGGGTAAAGCACTACAACAATGGTTTCAAGGTATCCTCAGTTGTAACCAGAGTGTACCTCCTAATCAAGACATGGACGATCCAAATTGGGATCATATTCTACCAATCCTTTTGATGAATGTGCATGTGTGCACTCTTCATGCACGTCTATGAATTCTTGAAAAGTTGCTTATGCTCCATATTAATTATTCTTGGAATATGGAGCCTACAGAAAGCAGGGAAGAGTGTATCAGAGAACTCAAAACTATTCTATCAAGTGTTGGCCTACATGGGGGTGTAGTAGAGTTATCAAAAGACAAGAAGGCATCTAGGAGTACACAGGATCGTCCTAATAAAATATGTATGGTGGTAGTAAATCTAAGCATATTCTTTCAGACTATGCCAACTCCCAAAGTCCCAATGAGTTTCAATTGTGGAAAAAGGTGTGTGACATTACCACCTACAGAGGTAACAAAGCAGCCCTAGGAATTAAGCGTGCTCGTGTGTGGCAGTTTGTAGATTATATGTTTTATTTTCTTGAAAAGGAAAATCTAACTTCTGCTGAGATATCCACCTTAAAGTTTGTAATTAATAGTTTCATAGCGCAAATGGTGGATGCCTGGGGGGAGATGCACATAACACATTACATGGTGGATTGAACACTTTGTCTTTGCAGTAAAAAAACATTAGTGTTTGAACTAAAGTTTTATATTTTTGTAGCACATTCGTTTTTCTCATAGATCATTTTTTCTCAATACATTTGGTTCATAGGGCATCTGAAGTAGCCAAGGAATGGAGTGCTCACACTATCAAGCAAAAGCAGTGTATTTTGAAAATACACGGCATGAAGGTTGGAGGAAAAAGAGCAATGTCCTACACAAAATGTTCAATTGGTTCTACAGAGTTTTAGCGGGGATAGAAATGAAGAAGACTAGAGTGCAAAGAATCTCAAAATGCAGAATAGAGAAAGTGGTTAGCATGAGGCGATCACAAGCATATCATGCTTCTAGTGCAAAAGATCGATTTCGATGATGGTTGGCGATAAGGAGACAAAATGGCAGGCGTTGGGTGGAAAACCAATGAATTTTTGACACTAACTACTTCTATATTAAACATACATTGTAATGCCACGTGATTTGTTGACGCCCCAATCAGTGGTTTCATGTAACAAATTTCAAAAAATTTGGAGTTTTTTTAAATTTTAATGGTATTATTGAGTTTTTAAGTTTTAAAAAAAAATTAGTACTATATAAGTCAAAACTCACAACTTGAAGTTCATTTCTTGTTTGCATATTCTAGAAGATCCACTCGAGCACAAATGCACACGCACTCATATCTTGCACCACATGGACGATTCACACAAGCAGACGGGCGCTACACACAACAATACCACCACAACCACTCACACTGTAGAAAATCCACAGTCCGAACCCCATGCAAAATCTATGGTTTCAAATCCACATCCCCAACCACAAGTGGATAACCCAGCGTACCAGCCCACTCCAGACACCCAAGAGCCTCCCCAACCATCAAATCCAGATGATTTAACCACCATGCGATATATTTTTGGAGATCTTGGCGATATAAACCATGCCAATCGCACACCTCTACCAGACCCCCCACCAATTTCAACTCTACACGGAGCCACGCATGAAACAAGAGAAACAAAAGAAGAATATCGAGGTCCGCTTGAAAATTTGACACCCTCGCCTGATGTCACGACAACTGGTGCTCAAGCCACCAGAGAAATCACGCCACAAAAGTTTCCACCGTGAGTCAAGCAAAGAGTAATCAAGGCTATACCAGGCAACCAGGTTTCTAAAATACGAGATGCAAAGAGGAGGAAAAGAATGAAGGAGATGGAAAAGAAAGAGGCAGCAGGCAAGGAAGTGTATAAAGAACAAGAAGAGGAAAAAAGATAGAGAGAGCAAGAGAAATGGCAAAGAGCTAAGGCTGAGAGAGCTCATTTGTCAAACTTTCAATCACGAGCAGAGGTAGAGAGAAAGGCGACAGAGGATAGAGCTCAAGCCACCCAACAAGCAAAGTCTGGGAGCTCAAGGCCTTCAAAAATTCCTGAAAAGAAAAAAGGACAAGGTGATATCTGGAGAGCAACAAGCCCAATAGGAGAGGAGGAAAAAGTATAAAGATGACCCTCCTCAATGGGCCAAGCAGGCGGCTAATGAAGGATGCCTTCATCAAAAATAGTCTATCCCATGTACTCTCCCTTGATGAGATTTGTAATCTTTTTCTATAATATCAAATGGTGAATTTCTACCATTCTTTGCAATTGTTCAACTTTATTTTGTACATTGTTTTTAATAAGTATTTGAATTGTTGGGTATGTTAAATTTAAGCAAGTACTTAATGGTGACAGAAATCATTGAAAAAAAATTATTCTTTATTGATTTGGATATTACATCATGGTCAATTAGTTTTTCTATGAATTACATCTGTGGGTATGGGGGGAATGGCTGACTTGACGCCAAGGGATTTTACAATTTCCTCTGGGTTTGTCAACCCTTGACCTAGGCTCAAGGCACAGTGGGAGAGGACCAAGCCTAGATGCTTGCCTATAAAGGCATATAATGCTGCCTCTCGGTCCACCAATATACATTTGTGAGTGTTTAGGGTGAGATAACCTTCAGCGAGTATGCTGCTTAATGCTTTGCACTTTAGCAGCTCCGCAGAACCATTCTTGGAGAAATTTGTGTGAGCAACTCTAGGAATCGATGGCCCTAGGTGGCTCAGTAGTGCCAAAGCAAGCTATCCCTACCCATGGAGACATTGCACAACCTCCAGTACGCATTGCAAACTTATCAACATGGTATGCCGTTTGCAAAGCATTTTAATTGACTTCACTTGTAGTAAGGAATAATAGACATTCTACAAGGTTAAGATTTGTTTACTTCAATTTCTTCATCCTTCTCTTTAAGATTTTTCTTTGTAAGATCGATGCTATATCGATCATCTCTACCAATCGCGATCAGTGTTTTGTGTGGATAAAATGCGCTTTCCGGTACACTTTCGTAGAAAGAGGCACATGATTTGATTTCCACTCGTTTTCATTGAGGAGGAAAGAGAGGCTTGATGGAAGATCTTGGTCTTCAAAGTCAATTTGAAAATTGACTCTCTTCCTTTCCACTGGGATCCTTCATGCCTGCATAGATAGCAAGCACTACGAGTGACTCATCTTCTCTAAGTCCTAATGTTTTGGCAATGTCGTCAAGGAACACAAAGTGACAATCATCCACCACCACTGTATGAAAAGTGAGAAATTAGAGGTCTGGCACCTCTTCCAGCACCTCATCTCCCTCTACCATTCAATCCTCCTCCTCAGTGGAGCTGGGGATCTTGCAAGAGGATGAGTGTCATAGATGCTTTGGTGCGCTCATCAATATCTTTGATAACTTCATTTGATTTCTCCACAATGGTCACAGGAGGTCTTTGGTTGACCTTTTCCTTTCATTTTCCCTTATCCATGCCCTCAAGCACAAGTAAGACCAGAACCATGTCCTATGAAATGAATTGGGTGCCTATACACCTGATGCCCAAATCTATGAGATCATATTCATCCTCTATCCTGTAGTCCTATTTCATGAGGCCTTTAATAAATCTCAACAAGCAAAACCAAAAGTTTTTGTTGGTCGCATAGAGATGCTTCAAGAAATCCATTGGTAACCACGCTATGTCGGATCCCTCAAAGATTATGGTATATTCTTTCATGTGTTGTGCCATGTAGTCAAGAAATCTTCTGAATGCCTCTACACAAAGGTTGGTAGTGGCCTGCATGTCAATTGTCCCCTCGAACACATTGAGTAGTTCATGTGCTCGATCTAGAAGGCCTACCTTTTCTAATTGTTTGAGAAGTGCATCAGTAGACATTGCCATGGGTTCGTTCGCGAAGAAGATGCAAAGAGAGCTTAGAGATAGAGTTTTGTGAATGTGAGAAATGAAGTTTAAAAACTAAAAAGTCACCTTTATACCTAAAGTCACTTTTTCAAAAGCACTTAAAATTAACGTCAAAATAACTTAAATTTGTAATTTTAAACAAAAATCACACAACAAAGCATTGAAAGACGCCAACATTAAAAACATTTGTGCTCCACATCAAATAAATTTCACGTTTCAATCAAAAATTTGAACAAGTTGAGAATAAACAAGTATGCGTAGAAATGAGATTCAAAACACCGTATGTATTAATGTGGGCAAAATCCCTGTCAGTTACAAGATTTTACAAAAATGCATCGCGGAAATGGAAGGTTCTCACATAGAAAGCTCTTCTCTTTTCTGGAGCGAACAATCTTTTCATAGCTTACAAAGAGATATTGCTTGGGCAAGGTATACTTGAGATTAAGATACTTACGAAGGTGACTAAAATGCTAGTCATTGCTCATTGTAATGTGGTACACAACATTGTTGTGGAGGTGTATTTTCAAGTCAACTAATTCTCTAGCAGCAACCTCAGAGTCTAGTGCCTCCCATTCTCCCATCGTCAGCTTCCATCTTCTATAGGGAAAGACCATCGACAAGATTTGCTTTGCAATATGGTATCTGAACACGACATTGTCAGTAACTACAGAGCACTTGATTCTATCTCCCTAGTGGTTGACCACCTTAGTTTTCCATCTAGTTACAAGAAATCCGTTGATCGCACTTCCCCCTTTGCAAGTCCACATTGTTGGTGTCCTGTGAACACTTTGAAGTCAAAATATAAACGCAAACACATGAAGAGACATAAACCATGCTACCATGGCTTTGTGGGAACCATAGGTGCACTTCATTGCTGCTTGCACATCCACCTTGATTTTCCTTTTGGTTTTTGTGACCAAGGCACTGTTCGGCTTAGGCCATTCCAAATCTCCAAGATTGGCGAGTGAACCAAAGACAGATTACCATAAACATTTCACCTAGGTGTGACATAAGTATGATTATAAAAAAGAATGTCACATGAGGCAAGCTCAGAGGACTGACAGTCAGCATAGAGCAGCTTGCCAAGCTCAATGTGGATGGCCTCAAAAGTTCCTGTGAAGGACTCTATTGGCTCCCACTCTACAAAATTGAATGGAAAAACATCTGCAAACATGAACAAGCAATGGAAATTTTAGAGTCATCAAAAGCAACACACAAGGAAAAAATACTAAATATATGACCAAAAAACTTGAAAGAGGAGTAAAAATTATAATTTGTAGGAAACCTCGATGGAGCCACTACTGTCTCTAGCTTTAGTTGTGAAGTAACATACACATGTTGCACCTTCACTAGCCTCTTGCCATCTTGTGTTTTCTTGAACTCCATGATTCTTCCCTTCCAATGGTGTGCTTGAGAATCCATGTGTCTCCTTGAGACCTTGTGTGCACCTCTTGAGTTGGGCTGCATTATTGTCACCCACATCATTCATTTTAACTCCATAATCACCCAATATCCATTGTCATCTTCTACATTGCTGCATGAAATGGAGTCAATGAAACTCCTTGGTCATCGAGTACCTGATGAAGTCATGGGGAATAGTGGCACAACCTACACACAAACACTTATGATTAGACATTTCACATCCATGTTCTCAGCTGTATAAAGAGAAAGATTCTTGATGGTACACAAAGGTGAAGGATGCCACTTACTTCTATACTGTTCCACCTTCTTGTTGGCTTACTGGGGAAGATAATGTTGCAAAGCTTGAGAGGGAAGTATATCCTCTCTAGAGAGCTTAATGGAGAAGGAGCAAGAAACCTGTTGAGGAAAGAAAGAGGGATGATCTAGCAAAAGGATATGTTGCAGATCTTCAGCTTTAGCTAGAGGTGTTTAGTGAAGCCCATTGAGAAATGGAGAACTTTAGCTTGAGGAGAATCCAGCCCTCAAGAATGCAGTAAGCTTGAGGAGGGAAAGGAGGTTCAAACTTTTGCTGTAGAGCTTTTGGGAGGGAAAACTGAAAGGAAGGAAAGAGAAGGAAGGTGAAGCACAATGAGAAGTGAGAGATGGTACAATAGAGAGAGAGAGAGAGGGAGGGAATTATTAGCACGTTTTTGGAGGGAATCTCTTTTATGAGAAAGGGGGGAAGAAATTGGTAGTCACTAGAGAGAAAAAAAATTGGTTTTTACTCAATTATTTAGAGAAAAGTTAAGTTTCTTTTGAATTTATAAGAGATTTTCTCTTTATATTTTATAAAAGAGTATAAGTTTGACCACTTACTTTTAGGCCCTGCCATACCCACCATTTCAGTCCACATGGCATCCACCCATTTGCCCCTTCCATAATCTCCTTTTTAGTCCCATGGAAAATAAAGAGGCCCCCTTAGACCTTATGCCCTTCCTAATGCATTGTGGTGCTTAAAAGGAACACTGCTTGGCATTTCCTCTCCTTGCACAGGTTGTTCTACAAGGTCAGTTGGTGTCATCATAGTATTAGGAGAGTTGATATTTGACTTTGTCTGCTCTTGACATGCATCCATAAAAGATTTATGTACCCGTTGTCTTTTGCCACCCTTTTTGGAAATCTCTTCTCTCAAATGCTTTGCAATTGCAAGCACTTGAGAATGATCACATCTTTTACAATTCTTTGTAAGGCTACCCAAAAAATAGTCCTTAATACGTGGTGCACCGCCTCACTTTGTGGTAAAGTAAAATTTACATTGCCACTATATATATCGACCGCATATGTTGTGAGCATAATCTCACTCTTTGCCAGGGGCTTTTTTATTCTTTGCCTTCTTCATACCACTTGTGCCAACATTTTCTCCATTGCTTTCAGTTTAATACTGAAGGTATAAGAGCTATAAAAAATTGTACTTTTCAATATATATTAGAAAAACAATCACTAAGAAAGAAATCAAATCTACACAGTGGGCGATTCGAAATACACTCTTGTCAATGCACATACCGACCACATATGTTGTGAGAAAACATACACATTGCAATGCACTCTCTACCTAGCATTATGCATATAATAATGCTATAAATTTGTCAATGCAATTATAAATATGAGGATCAGTTATAGTCCCTCTATGATTTGCAAACAATAAGACATGTCTATTTTCACATGCTACAAAGAATAATCTTCTTCTACATTGAAATGATGATAATTATTTGCAAAACACAAACAAAAGCAATAATATCTATGATTGGACATCTCATGCACTAACAATCTTTCATAATACATAATGCACTCCCTATGTCAACCAATGCATTAAAAAAATAACATCTTCAATACAATTACACTATTGAGGACTACTTGTACCCAATTCAATATATAAAAGCTATTTTCACCCAATTAAGGATTATAGCTCTCATATTGTGCAGTGACAATGTATATCACCTCAAACCTATGATGGTGTAAAATGCAAGACTTCAAGGTCTTTATATACCCAGTACACTAGTAGAGGGAATCCGACCCTTGACTATCAACTCGTTATTTAAATATGCTTATCTTCTAAAACCAACTTTGGCCCTTTTATGGACCAGTGAGCACGAATCTCCAAAGTTTCAGTTGTTCTAGCTTTGTACTTTTTCTTTTGGTGAAGAATTTAAATAGTCTTAGAAGTGGTTACATTAAGAATCACGCTCGGCCCAGAAAAAGGACATATGACTCTATAACCTTAGGTTAATTCACAAGGAGATAATTGTACCCGATGCTCAAATACACTCCCCAAGGATTTCCCTAGTCAAAATGCCATAGTTAGAAGAGGTTTTACTATATACAATTTAACTCATCGGGTTTGTTTATTTTCCCAACAGGCCTGCTGGGAAAAGTATGAAGCCCAACGGGCCCGCAAGAAAAATGCAAAAAACGTGGCAGGCTTATCAGCTCTATTTGTTTTTACAGATCACCAATCAAAATCACGTTAACAATTAACGTGATCACATATTTTTCATTTGTAAATACTTGCGTTATTAATGGAATCACACGATGGTGATCACATTAGTGAAATCCTTGCACAGGACAGAATGCTGGATATTTGGAACAATGAATACAACAACTAAAACAAAACTAGGCCTCATACATAAGCATGCACCCTGCAAATCACATGCACAATAAACAGGCACTAGCTTCAAGGGGAGGTACCCACGGCTTCTTGGGGGGATGAGTCGGACATGGCGGTAGCTAGCCTCGAGCAAGACAACGCCAACACGATGTCGCTACGTTGGGGTGGAGATTAGGACTAAGCACTAAGTTTATGCACGTATATAAGTATCTATGTCAGTGTGAGTGTGTGCATGTATGTGTGTGTGTGTGTGTGTGTGTGTGTGTTTAACATTAAGGCATAGATAAGGACGTATAGATTAGACAAAAGTTAGATGGTGAGAGAGAGAAAGAGAGGCATAAATCAAAGATAGGATTGGGTGTAGATATGTAGATTAGGTATAGGGAGAGTAAAAATAGGCTAGGTCCTATTACTTTTCAACAAATCCCTTGTAGATGTCAAACGAGAGACCATTTGGTGTGAAGCAACAATTGCACGCCTCCTTTAGATGGTTCATGCTCCAAATACATGGGTGCCCATCCAGGGTGGACATCGCCTCCCGTGGACCTGAGTCTTTAGACCAGGGATTTAATATTTACGTAATTACGTCAAATTTTGTGTGATCACAAGGTCTTGTTGACACATTTACATGATCACAGTAAACATGATCACACATAAACCGGTTTAGGGTGACTTGCAAACCCACAAAAATCTTGTCGAGCTTTTCTGTTTCCCCGGCGGGCCCACCGGGTATTATAATTTTCCCTGCAGGCCCGTCGGGGAAACACGAAAGCCCGGCGGGCTATTAGCGTTATATATAGGTGGGCTCGATCGGGCCCACTGGGTGTATTAGCGCTTTCGTCTTCTGTGTGTGTGTGTGTGTGTGTGTGTGTGTGTGTGTGTGTGTGTGTGTGTGTGTGTGTGTGTGTGTGTGTGTGTGTGTGTGAGAGAGAGAGAGAGAGAGAGAGAGAGAGAGAGCTCAAAGAGAGAGAGAGAGAGAGCGCTTGCGCCACCTTTGCAGGTGCGTCGAGAGGAGAGAGGAGAGAGGGAGAGAGGGGATTGTGTGGGAGCGTGCTCTGCGTCACAGTGCGCGGCACAGCGGAGTACCTGACCACACAATCCGGGTATGTGTTGTGTGTGTGTGTATGCGTTGTGTGGTAGCGTGCCTTTTGTCGTAGTGCGCGACAGTAATAAGGTACCTTACCACACAATGGGAGTGTGTGTGTAAGTTGTTCTACGGAACATTGCTTATCACGGGGGCATCACCTCAGTGACGCGGGGAAGATGGTGTCCTTGTGGTAAGTATTGGCTTACTGTATGGGTACTACGTCGGTAACGCGGCGAATCTAGTATCCTTATGGTAAGTCAACTTCCCTTCCCCTTTCCCAAAAAACATATGGGCATCGATCGTTAACGTGGCTATATGATGTTCGTATGCAGGCCATTGTTTTTCCTTAGATTCAGGTAGCACTCGATCGGTAACGCGGCTAATAGAGTGAAACATATGTTTTTGCAAAAATGTGGCACTCAGGTCGTTAATCCAGCCATACGAACGTCATATAATTTGTATGTGCATGTGTAGTTAATTTTTTAAGTATTAAGTATATGAAATACTTGGTCGGTAACGCGGCTGTGAAGAGTATTTCATATACAAAATATATGAATTGTTTGATTTTGTAGTTTTTAACTGTCCATTTGAAATTATATACTAGCTAATCATATTCAAAAGAATACTTTATTCATCAATTATCGCTATTTTAAATGTTCCATTTATATAGAATACTTTATTCATCAATCATCACTATTTTGAATGTTCTATTTATATAGGCTACTTTATTCATCAATCATCGCTATTTTAAATGTTTCATTTATATAGAATACTTTATTAATCAATCATCGCTATTTTAAATGTTCCATTTATATAAATTACATGTAAAAAAATATTTGCACACAAATTGCATGTTTAATATTCGTTTTTAATCTTTTTAAAGGACTCTCAAGCATTATTGCTAGTTTTAATGCTTCATTTACATGAATTCTCTGCAAAAAATCTAAATACATACAATTTTCATGTTAAATATTCTTTTGTATCTTTTAAAGAGCATCAATTATCATCCCTTTTTGATTGCTACATTTACATAAATTCTATGTAAAAAAGTGTGTGAACACAATTTGCTAGTCCAATTTGTATACTTCCAATGTTTTAAATGCTTTTGAAGATTTTAAGTCGGTGTGTGCTTTGTTTGAATTAGTATGTGCGCGAGGAGAAAAATATAAGTTAAAAATTCAATATATGCTGAAATGTTAAAGACCGTTAACATGTATTGTTTGGTCTGAATTAAGTTCTTATAAACCATTTGTTTGAATTGCTTTTCACACGTGTAACAGATTGCAATTTTAAGTGAAGATTATATTCAATTTTTATCAATATTTCCATAATATTTGTTAAAGTCTTCAAGTGGTGGTTAAGAGTTTACCTGAGATAGTGCGAGAGTGTTAGTGTCATTCGCAACCATGAATTTGTGTTTGATATGCTGTTTTTGTATTGTCCAGTGCAAATATGACGCCAGATCAAAAGAAATGTATTATGCGTGCCATTCGTAAAGAATGTATTTTGGCAATCTCATCATGTGCAGTTGATCGCATACAGCAGATTAGTGAAAGCGATGTCTACATCAAAGACATCACTAGCGCTATATGGGAGAATACAGAGCGCAGGTTGTGACTTGAAGGCCAATACGAGTTGTTGAGTCCAGCTGGGATACGAGAATTTGACCCCCACCACAAGGTCAGGACAGTGTTGCGCAATATGAAATTATGTTGTAGAGACTTAAAGGAAGATATCCCACCTGCTTGCGACATGTCAAAATTAGAGCTATGGGATAAACTGTGGGAAGAACAGAAGGTAAAGATGAAGCGTGTGACCTGCACCGGTTCAACGTAATGTTGGACTTTACTCGCGCCAATAAACCCCGCGTCGGTATCATTGATTGGGGTATGATGCTGAGAACACCTGCTAAGCGCGTAGCAAATAATTATTTGTCTCCAAGGGCACAGTCGGACGAAGCAATTTTGAATGCACAGAGAGCAGGGAACGCAGAGATGGGTAAGGGATCGTGGACTGCTCCCAAACTATACGATCCATGGTGCGCAGATGCATACACAAAAGCCAGCGACATTTATGCATTGGGCTACCTGTTCAACATGCTAGCAAATTTTTGGAGTGCAGCCAGAAAATTTTATTTTCCAGACGAAGTTTTTCACCACCCGGACCAAGATGTTATGAGGGCTATTCGAATTAAAGTAGATTGTTGGATGAAGTTAAAAGAGTGGGGCCAAAGACGTAATGCTTTTGACGTGTTGATATTTTTCAAAGAACATTTAAAGATAGACCCTAACCCTGTGCAACATCCACTTGTTGAACTTGCACCATCATTTTATCCGATTTAAACATTTCTATGATATACATGTCTTGTCAAGTGTATTCTTTTTTTTTTTGAAGTGTATTATCTGGTTCGAAGTGGTTCACCTAATTGAGTCAATTATCTTTAGTCAATTATCTTTAGTCAATTATCTTTAATCATTTCAAATTTTTCATTTAACTATCAATACTTCAAATTTGCCTTGTGGTTCAATTAGTCGCATTTGAAGTGGTGGTTTTTAGTGGATTCCGCGCAGTGTCCCAATGAGTGAGAATATATATTTGCCAATGATATTAAATATTTGCAACTCTATTGACTAGAGCTCTAAGAGAAAATGGCCGATCAAAAACAAGATATTGGCACCCAATCATTGCCTGATGATCAACAACAAGCGGCTGTTAATGCATTTCAGCGCATGAAGTCTCTAGCACACGGCATGTCGGCACAACAAGCGACACGTACTGCTCGCCAACTCTCAAAGTGGGAAAATCCAAACCATATGTAGTGGAAAGAGATCAATAAAGAAGTGACAAAGGACATGATCAAGACAGTATGGCCATGTGAGAACGCAGAGATTAAGAAAGGAAGGTGGAAGGTTTCGAAGTGCACCCATGATGGTATCAAAGATAACGCTGAGAGGATTTATTTGGAGGTTTATGGCCATCCCCTGCACAATGCAGATGTGCACTATTTTTGCCAAAATGTTATATGTTCACTTTGTGCAACAGCGACCAGTAGACTTCTCGTCAAAGGAGACAATTGTTGCTACTCATGATTTAAGGGAGAGTTCTGTCACTTTCACTCGAGATGAGCTGGCATTGATAGTGGAAGGCGCCGATCTGCAAGTAAAGAGAGAGAAGGATATTTACACGACACAGTTGGCAAAGAAAGATGCAGAAATAACACGTCTTTCTATAGCCACCCAGACACCGCAACCCTCACAAGTCCGGATGGAGAAAAGCATTCACCACTTAAGTCAGGACGTTCAAACCCTAACACAGTGAGTGAATCCAACACCTGTACAAGGGACACACATCAGCCACCTTGTCTTGCATCCGGAGTTGGTCCCCTCGTCTACTTCAGATGCATCCTCATCTTCCCAATGTCCAGTTTGCTACAAGAATTTTGATGGATGGAGTGGGTACTATACATTGACATGTGGTCACTATTATTATTTAGTTTGTCTTATTCATTTGATGCAAAACAATAGTCGATGCACAATATGTTCACAAGATATTCCACAAGGAATATATATTATGTTTGGCATGGCAAACGAATATAAATTCAAGAAAGCACGCCCAGATACCCCTAGCACAATTAGAAATCTGTTTGATGAGCAAGATTCTGCTTTAGGGCAACACAACTGAGATCGAAAAACTATGTACTATCGAGAATATTTTGCATTGTAATTACGCAAAACACATTTGAATACAGGGTCTTTTACAATGTTTTTTGACATTTACTCATTCTACTCTCAAGCTATATTGAATCACTTGAGTTGTTATCTGATTCTAAGTCTGAGTGTTGTGGTTCTCCTTGTAATTCAACCTCCACATCTATTACCAAATTCTCTTCTATTTCGTCTACAGTGCATTGAGATACACCAACATTGAAATCTTCTTCATTTTTGTTTTGACAATCATACAACCAGGTTGGCATTTCCTCCTCGTAGGCAGCACTTTCGATGTGATTCAGTATCTTTTCGTTGCAATACATATACACTAATTTCTCTGCTCTGTCTGCTAATAGTCTGTTGCGAATAGTGCTGTGAACATACTTGTACATACTCCAGTTTCTCTCTGAACTTGAATTTGTTGCACATTGGGCAAGTACTTTCATTGCAAGAGGACATAAGGTAGAGTAATGCTCTCCACCATTCATCATCCACCACTTCCATGCAGGTTGCTCTTTTACCATTACCTGTACAAATCATTCGCAAAAGGTCCTTCTTTTAATCTAAATGCACTCATTTCTTTGATGCAGTCAATTCGGTCCTGAATATTGGAGTAGAACGTGTTGACCACGTGATAGAAATCGCCTACCACCTCTTTATTGGACATCAGATCTAAATTCGAATACTCTGGATCGAGCATGTAAGCCACGCTATGGAGTGGACTATGAGTGCTCTTCCACCTTGCATGAAAATACTTAGCCAAAATTTTCCGTTGTTTGCCAGAGAATGGTAATCGCCACTCCTTATCTACTACAGACTCTTTTAGCTCTTCAGGATTTTCAAGACTCTATTCGACTGACCACCATGTCATCCACACTTTGCCCAAGTTTAGCGCCCTTTGATCAAGATTGTGGATCGCGAACATAACGGGCATCATTACATAGTATGCATCCATTACACTCCTCACCAAGCAACCTTGTTTACATTGCCACGTAGACATGTAATTTTATCTTTCATTGTTTCTTTCTGCTCAAGCTGCCATTCATCAAAGGCCGCGCAATTGAATGTGTCAATCACAGCACATTTATTACGGACAAGTGATTCCAAGGTATAAAAGTGTGTGCAGAACCAAGTTTCAACATCACTGACATGCGCATCCTATACAAATCAAGCACTCTCTGTCATTTCAAGATAAATTTCACAACCTGACGTGCTGTATCAATTATTTTGGTGAACCATGTGGTTTCTTCGCTAGTGTACCAATCTTTCAGCACCAAGTTCAAGCTGTGCGTATTACAACCATTGGCAAAAATGTGTGGAAAGCACTTCTTTATTAGTTTATTGGCGTTTTTACAATTCTTTGCGTTGTCCATCACAACTTGAACGACATGTTCAACACCAATTTCTTTAATTACATCAATCAAGACCTCAAAAATATATTTGCCACTTTTAATTGCACCAGAACTATCAATCGCCTTTATAAGCATTTCTCCCCTTGGACAAACCAGCATTACATTGATCAACGGTCTTCTCTGAACATTTGACCAGCCATCACTCACAATCGTACATTCTGAAAGCGAAATATTCCCAAGTATTATTTTGCCAACACACTCTTTGACTTCGATGTAACATTTGTCCAAGAAAACATTTCTTATCGTGTGATAAGAAGGAGCTGAAAATCCTGGACCAAACTCACTGATTTTCCAAGCAGCCTTCCAATGATTGATGTCTTCCATGACCAAAGCACTTCCAATAAAGAATATTGCTTTGGCGAGTGCTGTTTGTGCTTCTTCTAGAGACTGCACTCGAAAGCTTTGATGTAATGATTTTTGACGCATTTGACAAAGTACACCTTCATTGTGACGTTTAAAAGGAATACTGCCTGGAATTTCCTCTCCTTGCGCAAGTTGCTCTCCAAGGTTAGTTGGCGTCACTACAGGATCTGCGGAGTTAATATTTGGCTATGGGAACTCTTGATTCTAAGGCACAGAGCTATATATTTGTCGTCTCTTGCCACCCTTTTTGGCGAGCTCTTCTCTCAAACGCTTTGCAACTGCAGGTTCTTGATAATGTTCACATTTTCTACAATTGTTTTTAGCGCTACCCAGAAAATGATCCCTAATACGTGGTGCATCGCCAGATTTTGTTGTGTGATAAAATTTATATTGCCACTCCATATATCAGCCGCATATGTTGTGAGCATAATCGTACTCTTTGCCAGGATCTTTTTTATTCTTTGGCTTCTTCGTACCACTTGTGCCCACATTTTGCTCCATTGCTTTTAAATTAAAACTGAAGAGAAAAGAACAAGATGTTACAAACTGAAAATAATTTTTTTAGTTTCAATATATATTATAATTTAAAAACCATTCAATATGAAAGTAACCATGATGCACAATATGAGATTTTCAATGCACGCTAGTCAATCCACATATCAATCACCTATATTGTGAGCAACCATACACATTACAATGTAATTTATACATGGCGTAATAACCATAACAATGCTATGAATCTCTCTATGCAATTATTATTATAATGATTATTTATATGTCCACTTTGATTTGCAAACAATAAGACACATATAATTTCATTTGCTACAAAAAAACAAACGAAAGCAATAAAATATATAATTGGTCATTTCATGCACTAATAATCTATCGTAATAAATAATGCAATCTCTGTATAAACCAATGCATGAACTAACGCAAATAAATCTTCAATATAATCACCCAATTGGGGACTACTTGTACCCAGTGAAGGATTGTAGCCCACCCATGCAACCAATTCAATATATAAAAGCTATTTTAACCCAATCAAGGATTATAGCTCTTATATTGTAAATCAATTCATATATAAGACTTCAAGGATCTTTATATGCCCGGTACACTAGTAGAGGACATCTGACCCTTGACTATCGACTCGTCATTTACATATGCTCATCTTCTAAAACCAATTACAACCCTCATTTGGACCAATGGCTTCTTCGCAATGAGCATGATTCCCCATGTTTTCAGTTGTTTTGGTTTCGTACCTTTATGTCGGTAAACGAATTAAAATCTTTTAGAAGTGGTTACCGAATTAAGAATCACGTCCGGCCCAAAAAAGGACCTGTGACTCTATAACCTTAGGTCAATTCACAAGGAGATGAAAATACCGGGCACTCGGATACACTCCCCAAGGATTTGCCTAGCTAAAAGACTGGGGTTAGAACACTATTTACTATATATAATTACTCTCGCCGGGCTTTTTCATTTTCCCGACGGGCCCGCCGAGCTACTGCATATATCCGGCGGGCCCGCCGAGAAAATGAAGATGCCCGTTCGGCGCCCGCAGGGAAAATTTAAAAGCCCGGAGGGCTAACCGGCTCTATAGGTTTTTGTATGTCAAAATCAAAGTCACGTTAACAATTAACATGATCACGTGATTTTTTTGTGTAAATACTAGAGTTATTTACGTATCACCCGATCATGATTACGTTAATGAAATCCCTGCTTCAGACAGTATGTCCAAACTTTGGAGTTTGATTTATCTGTAGCTTGTTTTTTTGTGAGCATGAATATAGATTTATTTCCATTATTTGCAAGCATGGCCCTCTTCTGGCTTTGGAAGTGCTAGTCCATCTACCCAAGTTCCTCCACCAATTGTAGATCGGGGATTTGGAGTGTGCAATATCTTTATGTGAGGAGTACCTCTATTTGACGCAAGAAATATTTGGCCGCTACACTCCATAGTAGCTTGCGGCCTATGGTCTTTCATAGTAGACCACGTCGCGGGGGAGCCAAGGAGGGACTCCATATGTCTAGGGCATTCCAGGGATGGCATCTCCTTTGACCCTCCATTTTTACCAATCCACCCCCGTTCCATCGTAAGGACCCATCTTCCTTGCATCACAGGGGCCCACACCATTCCATTCAACTCATGTTTTTCCCGAGCCTCATCAACAATCCACAAGTGGTAGATGAGCATATACACAGGTAACTCACTTGGTGTACAAACAAAGTTAAGTGTTTAAAAAGCCTCCTTTATATTTTAGGCAAACAAGCATTGTATATGTAAAAATAGATCCATGGGGCTTCAAAAAATATAGTGATATAGAGATAGTTCAAATTGTTGGGTTTGGGATCTTATGGAATTTGATGTGCATCCATGCTCACAATTGCAAATACTTAAAACTACCCATAAGGAGAAAGATTTTGATAATTGGACACTATCCACATCTTTTGGACACTTTTGAAGGAGCTTTCAAATGGGCACAAATCTTAAATAAGTTTCTTGGAAACTTCGGGTCTATAGGGTAGTGTTCACAAAGGCTAAGTACAAGTGTCTTCAACAAGCCTAAACCCTTAATCCCCTCTGTGTAGGGCTCACTCTTGCACAAGACCTCAAGCATATAAAAAGGGAGATTTGCACCATTTACTAGTTCTCAACTCAGTGAAGAAATCATTCCTGCAAGGCAGAAGAGGCAGGGACTCATTTTTCAAAAGAGGTTCAAAGCAAAGGAAAGGCAAAAAAGGTGCCTGTATTGACTTCATATGTGGTGACTTAACCTTTTGAATGTATGTAGAAGTAATCAAAGAAAAATTTTCTCTCTCTCATAAATAAATTAAAATATAAAAATTTGCAACTAAGCACAAAAATTTACGAATGTATGTTTTCATACTTCTCACTGTTACCATATACATGTGGTAGTGATGTGTGTGAGCACACTTAGGACCGTCGGGGTATTTTTTCCCTCTTTAGGAGGTTTATTTCCCCTTGCATTGTATATACACCCATCACTCTAGGGCTATCTATCTTTCCATTGCACGTTGAGTAATACACTCTCTATTGTGTGCCTTGAGCTTCCTTCATCTTCTCCAAATTGTGTGTGTTTTCTTGCAGCCCTATTTCCAACAATTGGTATCAGAGCAAGTTGCATCCTCCCGGGCTTAGTCGCCAGCAGCTCCAGCACACACCTACTCACTTTCTCCGATTTTTTATTCGGGCTCATTTCGGCCTCCGCTCACACTACAGGCAGTACTGTACATGCTATTTTGTCATTTTGTGCAAAATTGCTATCAGTGCCGTTTTGAGCATAGTATACAGTTTGTGCTATATAGCACATGTTGTTTCCCACTTCAATTCTCCTCTTTTCGGGCAGTTTTCACATCAGGTGCAGCATTTACCATGGCTGACAACAACACAGATGTGGTCAAGATGTTTGCTACTAAGGATAGATTGGATGGGGACAATTACTTTATGTGGGCTTACATGATGCAAATATTCGTGTGTCAAAGGGAGTTTAAAATATTTTGCAGGGCATTGATGTACGTCCTGGTTTTGAGGATGTAGGCGATGTAGAGGATGCTGCATGTCTTGATGCAAGGATTTCTGCTATTAGAGTTGTTTTTCCTACGATAAAACGAGCTTGTTGGGATGTAAAGGATGCACAGGCTCATGCGTTGATTGCATTGTCTGTGAAGTGCACCATTACTCCTCACATTTGTTTAGCAAAATCTGCAAAACAGGCTTGGGATATTCTGGTTGGTCTTTATACAAGCCGCAATGAGGCAAAAATTGCATTGCTCCATAAAGAGCTAGAGTTGAAGATTATGCATGAGGAAGAGGATATGGAAACTTTCCTTGCTGGTGTCAAGGATATCAATGAGTAACTTATTTCTGTAGGCGAAGTCATTTCAGACAGTTCCCTTGTGTAGATTGTTCTTGATGTCTTGCTAGACTCTTACCAAACTTTTGTTAGTACTTGGAGACTTATGACCCAAGGAAATCCTGAAGTTGTCAAGTTTGATGCATTATGCACAGTGTTGTTGCAAGAGTCACTTTCCAAAAAAAATAGGACTAGACAGTGTGCACTTGAATAGGCTTTTATTGCTTCTCAAAGAAAGGGTGGTAACAGCAATGCAACCACTTCTTATGTTTCTTCTGAGTGGAAAACCACTTGTTCCTAATGCTTCTGCTAGCAGCAATTTGTCTGAAAATTATGGTGAAAAGGGCAAAAAGAAGATGCATTGCCATTATTGTAAAGCTAATGATCACTTGATCAAACAGTGTCCTAAGTTGAAGGCCAAAGAGGCAAATAAGAAAGAGGGTGGTTCCACTGCAAATGTATCTATTGTTGAGTCTTATGTGAAAAGAGACTGTGATGTTGATGTTGATGCAGAATGGGCTTTTAGTGCAAAGTGTACCTATAATCCTGATGTCCATCATGCATGCCTGTCAGTTGCTGCAGGTTACCTCACGTCGTGATTTGTTCACCTCTCTCAAGTCCATCTCTCATGGGAATTCAGTCACTTGTGCTAACAATGCCTCTTATCCGATTCAGGGAGATGGAAAGATTGTGCTTACTGCTGCAAATGGCAATTCTTTCACACTTGTTGATGCACTTTATGTACCTAGGATCACGAAGAATCTTTTGTCTATATCTGCACTTGCTAGACTTAGACTTGCAGTCAAATTTGTGGATGACAGATGCACAGTTCATGATCTCAATTTTGGTGATGAAATTGTTGCATCTGGTCTTTTGTGTCGTGACTATATAAGCTCACTTTGTACGACAAGTGTGATTTTTTTTTTGAAAATTCAATTGCAGATTCAAGGGCTATTTCAGATGAAAAACTGTGGCATGCACGTTTTGGGCATCTAAATTTTGCCAATTTGATGTGTTTGCAAAAATTTGATATGGTTGCTTCTTTGCCGCCTCTTGAAGCACCTGTCAAACATGTTTATGAAGGCTATATTTTGGGTAAAATGCAACATGCTAAGTTTACAAAGGATGGGTCAATTCGTGCTACTTGCAGATTGCAACTTGTGCATAGTGGTGTTTGTGGGCCTATGTTGCTGAGAGGAAAAATAGGTCTCTTACAGAAATGGCAAGATGTATGGTCAAGATTTAAGCTTTACCACATTTGTTTTGGCTCAAGGCTATCATGTGTGCCACTTATGTACTCAAGTGATGTCCTAAAAAAGCGTTATAGTCTATGACTCCATATGAAGCATGGAGTTTTTGGTTGTTTGGCTTATGGTTTAGTGCCACAAGCGCAACGCAAAAAATTGGATGATAAGGCTATCACATGTATTTTTGTTGGTTATAGTGCTGAAAGCAAAGGTTAAAGGTTGTAACATCCGCAAACAAAGCGTGTTTTGTTCTCACGTGATGTTGTGTTTGTGGAAGATTTTGTTCAGCCTGTGTTGTCATGTACTAGAGATAGTAATGTAAGCTCACAGGACATTTATGACACTTTGTTTCCTCTTTTCAGTGGTGTAAGTACAAATGTAAATTCCAATGAGGCAAATGTACAGCCTATGGGGGTTTCTGAAAATTTTACAGATCAGCCTATTACTGATGCAGATGTACATGATGTACTTGATGAGGAACGGGTTGAAAATGAGCGGGCTAGAGGTATGCCAAAATGGATGGTGCATACTTTGAATGACAATAAGCTGGATGCACCTTTGTCTAGTCGTACTTGTTCAGGTTCTCACCATGCCTCTTATGCATCATTGTTATGCTTTGATTGTGTCTAGCCTACATGCTATTGAGGAACCTCTGTCTTTTGATGAAGCACAGAATTCAAAAAATTAGATGGCTGCCATGCAATCAGATTATGATGCACTTATAGAAAATGACACATGGACTTTATGTGATTTGCCTCCTGGCAAAAAGGCCATTGGTACAAGTGGGTTTACAAGCTAAAATGCAAGCCGGATGGTGAGGTTGATCGCCATAAGGCTCGACTTGTTGCAAAAGGCTATGCGCAACAAAAAGGAATAAATTATGAAGAAACTTTTTCTCCCACTTGTCGTATGGCTACTGTTCGTTTTCTATGTGCATTGGCAACTCATTTTGGTTGGGATGTACATCAGTCAGACATTGTTACTGCTTTCTTGAATGGTGACATGTTTTAGGAAGTTTATGTAACACAGCCTCGCGGTTTTGTCAAGAAAGGACAAGAAGACAAAGTGTGCAACAATCTCAGAGGCAAAGAGTAATGGAGTGTTGATTACTGAAGAGGAAGATGAGGTTTCGATTGGCATGTATATTTTCACAACTTTTTGAGCTCCAAATGATAACATTACCTTAATAACTTAAGTATGTTTCAATTTTGTGGCTGCAGTATCACAAATATGGAGCTTTCTGGTCACATGGAGCTTTAGAAAGTTTGGTATTTTTTTAACTTTGATGTCAAGTGGTTCAAAGTTATTACCAGCGGCCCTAATGCAACTGTGCACAAAGACAAGAGTGGATTGATTCAAGTGAATTCTAGGCGGGTGTGGACAAATGTGCGGGATACATTCGTACTTTTGAAGCATTGTGAACAAGTTGTGTTCACACTAGATCCATTGTGGAGAGAAAATGATGAAAATGATTTGTCTAAACCACGCTAACTCTATGTTGCTCAAGTTGTTCCACGGAGCAAGCAAGTGTGTGAAGGATTGGACGTTGAGGTCAAAGAGGTGATTCGTGAACAAAGTGCAGGGCCGATGGATGATATAAGTTTGGATTTTGATTTGGAGGTTAGTGGTGAGCATATGCCTGAACCTAGAGATGAAGTGTCAAATACTGAAGCTGATGAGAAGAGCGACAAAGAAGTAGGCTTTGATGATGAAGAGCAGAAGTACAGATTGAGATAGACATATTTGGTGCATCAGATCTCATAGAAGACGAGAGATTAACTAATGATTTTTGCTAGGAACTCTTCTGTAAAACTCTTTTTATTAGTTTGCAATACACTTTAGATTCATTCATTTGGAGATTTGTTTATTTTTTATTTGTATTGATTAAGTGTTTCTTCTATAAACTAACATATTTTGTGGGTGTTATTTGTGTATATGTAGCCATGGCCAATGACGATGAGCCATACTCTCCTAGTTTTAGTTTTCCTATCACTCCGACCGGCATGTCACCCAAGCAGATGGGCCTCTTTTTGACACAATTCACACCAAAGCAGATAGTGATGGCACAGAACCTTTGGGCAGTAGGTTCCTCTAGACCTACTATGATCGACCCTACACCTAGGACTAGTGTGGTCCCTACATCGACCAGACCCACACCTCAATTGAGTGTGCCCCCTACATCTAGGACTAGCGTGCCCCATACATAGATGGGTGGTTCATCCTTGAGACGAGGTAGGCGTCATTTTGGAGGTAGTGGTTGATGTGGTAGTGGTTCTACCGATGTGTCCACACCATTGAGAGAGCATTCCCACTCTCTTTAGTGGATAGTTCACTGATTGGCACACCACGTACACCTTGGGGATCACCCGAGCATGATCCTAGCAAGGTGTACAAGAGCAAGGATGGGGCTATTGTGGTGGATAGGGTCATAAAGTCCATGCAATAGAGGATTCGACAGCTCTGTATAGTTCAGTTTGGTCTCTCTGTGATGGAGGTTTGGGATAACCCCAACAATGAAAGAAAAAGTTACATCATCAAGGCCATTCACTAAGAGTACAGGCCAGCGGAGGGGTATGATCAAGTCTCAAATGGATGGATTTTGGGCATGGCAAAGGCCACAATGTCATACCGTCAGCCAGAGGTGAGAGACAGGTACAATTCTGGCAGTCCAAAGCCGGCATGGTTGGATGCAGAGGAGTGGTCGAGGATTGCACGAGAGACACAAGACAATACAGGCAGATTTCAACATCAAAGAGATGCACCCAGAGCTCGTTTGGAGTCTACTCGAGCATCACATCTTAGGAGTGGAGTCTACGACACACTTCAACATGAGTTTGTAAGTATTGTACATATTCTTTGCATAGTTGAAAATATATATGACTTTTAAAGATCTATCTCATGATTAAACAATAATTTTGTAGGAAGTTGCCGTGAAGCGCCTTCCGACAGCCGAGAGGAGAAGTATGGGTACAAGCATGGACTTGTGGCCCTTTTGACCCAGCTACAAAAGGAGGGAGAGGACATCAACTGGGAGGCATTACCATGACGGTCTTCTTTGTACAATCTTACTCAATCATCTTCATACAGTCTTCATTGTACAATCTTTTTTGTATTTGTGGTCTTCTTGATACAGTCTTACTTAGTGATTGTTTGCATGTACCGTTTTGTAAAGCTTATGTTTGTGGTTTTGCATTCCGTTTGTGATTATGTTTTGTTTTGCAATTATGGTATGGCACAAAGGTTATGGTTATGGTATGGCACAGAGGTTTTGGTCATGGTTTGGCAATCAAGTTATGGTTATGGTTTTGCAATGATGGTATGGCAATGATGGTATGGTTAGGGTTTGACAATCAAGTTATGGTTATGGTTTTTAGTGATGGTATGGCAATCATGTGATAGTTATGGTTTGACTATCAGATTATGGTTATGGTTATGGTTATGGTTATGGTTATGGTTATGGTTATGGTTATGGTTATGGTTATGGTGATGGTTATGGTGATGGTTATGGTTATGGTTATGGTTATGGTTATGGTTATGGTTATGGTTATGGTTATGGTTATGGTTATGCCGTTGTGCCTATGGTTTAGGAGTCCACATTATGGTTATGCTTATGGAGAACTTGTCATGATTAAGCTTTTGATTTTGTGGTTTTGTAATTCTTTTTACAGTTTTGCTAATCTGCATATACCCGTTCTTTAGCGTCAACTTGTAGGTGGAGTGTAATTGCTTGTGCACTCTTCCTTTGGGTAGAGAGGGTTTTCTGTTGCTACAGTACATGCAGCATCAGTTCCCAGCCCTCTCTGCCCAAAAAAAAAATTGTAGGTTTGATCGCTGAAACAGAGTTCAATATATATGCCGATACAGGCCTCAGAAGAACTGTTGGTATTTATTCAATTTTGGTGCGTGTAACTGCGCGCATACAAACGTATATAACTGTGTGTATTTCGACGGTTATAACTTGGCATATTCCGATGATGCTTACCGGTATATATACCGACGCTACAATACTGGCATTTATTACGATGCTTATTCTAGTGTATTTTACTTCTAAAAGAAATCTTGTCTCGTCGGTATCTGCGCCTATTTTTACGCGATGTGTTGTAGTGTGAAGACTTGGGATTTAGAGCTATCTTGTGCTCTATCAGCTTACAGGATCGCCATCAAATTAGGTACTACAATTAGTACATACAAAGAGAATTGAATAATGTTTTGCTTGTGTGTGTGTGTGTGTGTGTGTGTGTGTGTGTGTGTGTGTGTGTGTGTGTGTGTGTGTGTGTGAGAGAGAGAGAGAGAGAGAGAGAGAGAGAGAGAGAGAGAGCAATCCCGCCGACCTGCTACTACCAATACATGAAAGAATTGGAAGCGCTCTTGGAGGCTTCCTGCACAAGTTTAAATGGCCGATTGCTGGCACTAGCCACATGTACATTGCGGCCATGCATGTACGCACAGACTGACATGAAGCTCATATATGAGCATGTGATGAAAGGAAAGTGTGGGGCTTACAAGGAAGAAGAACAAGTTACTGGAGGATGATATTTTGATCTTCCTAGGATAACTATAGCAACACTCACTATTTTAGAACTTGTTTAGATATTGCAAGGTTTAATCCTAGGATGCATTTATCTCTCAAAAGTATTAAAACATTACATATCCTTCAATCGATGCATTGCAGTCAAGAGATGAAATAATTTCAGAAATAAATATCACCATCAAATTTACCTGCTTTTGTAAGGGCTCCACATTTTTTATACATAAAGGTCAAAGCATTGTCAAGCTTAACATGTTTCTCCAACAACCCTTGTCTTGCAATCTCAAAGTGCATTTTGTCACCCATGTGAAGGTCTTCAATAAGGCCACTGGCCTATATATAAGGTATGAGCAAATATGTTTTCATTTAGAGAGAGTCCATTCCTTTACATCTCACAAAACATCATAGACACTTTGGACATATCCTACTGTTGGCCGGCTCACTCTACTCAATTTGGTCTCACCTATATATATATATATATATATATATATATATATATATATATATATATATATATATATATATATATATATATATATATATATTGTCCTCAATACGAATTAGTATTTGGGAGTGTACATGGTGTGTCTCTTATCTCATGTCGCTCCCTCTCACTCTCTCTTTCTCTCTACATTTCACCATGGTATCTTATACGTCTTCTTGCAATCGAATATGGCTATGACTATTCTCGTCAATGGTTTTCCTTATGGCCAGCGTTCTGTTCCTCCTTTTCAAAGCCAAGAATTTCCTCGTTGAAAAGTGAAGATTCTCTTAAATTTTAAGGCATTGAACTCTTTGATATTGTTCTTGGAAATCATGTATGCCCATCTCAGTCTACTGATCTAGATCATGATAATGTTCTTGTCACTAGAGGACCTGTATTTGAAGAGTGGTATCTTGCGTATATATGGATTGGCATGACGTGATAAAGCAAGTCATCGTCAGTACATTCTTACTGCTCTCTGATTCTTTTTTGCTTGATGTGTATGAACTTCCTACTTCTCACGATGTATGAAAGTACCTTATTGCAAACTTTGAGAAGAAATCTATCATAGAAATACTTTATTTGAGAGGTTTTCTTACCTAGTTACAATACAAAGCTGGTACATTAGGAAATTTCGGAGGTCATTTGGAGGGCCATATGAAGAGAGAGAAAAATAGAGCGCGTCCAATGAGCATGAAGGCTACGTTACGTAGGAAAGTACGTGGAAAGACTCAAAAAATAGGAAAATAGCATAAAACTTTCACGAAACTAGGATTGTAGCATAGTAATTTCCTTCCTTTTACCGAGCTTTTAGGTGCTTGCGTGTGGTCCCACTTCTGATATTCTCTTATGGTCATTAACGTACGGGAGGGTGACCATTAAGCCCGCACAAGATATTGGAATTCTAAAACACTTTCCCTCCATTAGAATGCTTTCAAAGTGAATCTCCCTCCACTAAAGCTTTTCTCTGAGAGTTATGGCGTCCACGTCTTCTCGCCCAAGAGCCTCCAGGTGTTTACTGTCTCTCACGCCAACAACCAACAACGGCACTTTGCCTAGAAGGCCAAGTAGTAGCATATCCTCAATTACAATACCAGCTTCAATAAGTGCAGAGAACCAATGGGTTGGACAAAGGATAAACAAAGGTTCATGGGTCCTCATGCAACCAAGAAGACCCAAGAGGTCTAGTGGTATCAACGTTTACCGCTCAGCATGGAAGGCCAGGGTGTTGGATTTCAAAGTTGAAATCGGCAAAAGATCTGTAAAGGAAGTTCTTGTTCAGCATGTGTTTACCCATCCAGAGGTGATAGCAAATGGTGGAAATGTATCAGATATACATCAACCACGTTGCAATTGTAAGTACTCTTGACATGTGAACTTACTGATACTCTCATTATAACTTTTCTTATATATTTTGCAATGTTTCTCCCGCTTGTTATGAGTAATGTCTCCACTCTTCACAGCTCAATTACATTAGATTTGTCATTTGTACTTATTGATACTCTTAGTTTAACTCTTCTTATATATATTGCAGATGTTTATCCCTCTTCTTATGAGCAATGGGAACCTGTGGAGTGCATAATAGGCCTCTTCCATGTTGTACATGCCCACATTGGTTCTCTACAGTACTCAAAGAGGAGCAGCAAAAGACTGGCTGATGAGGGAATCTTTTTTTATGACCACTTTTACCAACTCAGCTCAGGGAATAAGAATGGCATGTTGGTGAAAGTGCCTCTACCAACCGATTGGAACACTGTGGACTGGCCAGTTCCTGAGGAAACAATGGTGGAGGCAATGCGAAGTAAGCTCTACAAGGATATACAAAGGTCTCTACGTAGCTCTATTCCTATCAAACTGGTTAGAATTGCAAACTTTTGTCGTGTTGCACTCTTCATAGAGCTGTTTCATAGCTACAACATCAGAGTTACAAAAACTATGTTCATGTGCAAGTCATTTCAGCAGTCATCCTGTGACAAACTTCTTGACAAAGGATGGTATGCAAAGGAAGAGATTGGTTTACGTGCGAGGTCTCGCTTGATACTCTAGTTGTCAAGTACATGATTGCAAGCCAATCACTGTTACTCTCATTTTGGTATATGCGATCACAAATGCTAAACGGTAAGTACATTCCTATGGACCAGGTTTCTGCAGGTTTGGAAGATAATCCTACTGTGGATGTGGAAGTGATTGATAAAGAGCATGGCCTACTATTGGTGGTTACAATAAGGGAGCTATGCAGTCTTCAGCATTTGCGAAATGACATCATTGAAGAGTCAATGGACAAGGAACTATCAGATTTTTCCTTTTTCTTAGCTGGCCGTAAGGTGATGCGGCGAAGGGAAAAAGATATTTTGTGCAAAGAGTTGGATGGTCGGGTTGAAGTAGTGTCAATGTAACAGATATTCTTGTAAACCCAAGTGTATACAAATGACTTTCAAGACATGAAGTTTATTGATCTCATTTTTCAATTGTGCCCTGTGAAAAAGTGTGCTTGAAATACATTTCTTTACCACGTCAAATCTCTCTCTCTCTCTCTCTCTCTCTCTCTCTCTCTCTCTCTCTCTCTCTCTCTCTATATATATATATATATATATATATATATATATATATATATATATATATATATATATATATATATATATATATATATATATATATATATATATATATATATATATATATATATATGTTAGACAAGACAAAGACAGATAGAAGAATCATCTTAATTCATTAGAAAGTACAAACTCGTCCGCGAACAATGGACTGAGATACAATTTTTGTAAGTATGGAATCAGAATGTCTTCAAGGTAAAAATCGAAGGAATGCCCCTCGAAAGAAGGTGGTGAGATAGTTGTTCCCGGCGGATTTAGTTCTCCCTTTTCAGGAGTATCATCAATTAGTAGTGTATTAGTTGCATCAAAGGGTACACCGATTTGGCTAAACGGTTTGTACAAAAGAGGTAATCCTGGTTTTTTAGGGTGGTAGTGGCCCTCAACGGTAACGCATTTTCTTTGATCATACAAAAAGTCATCATCTGACGTGTGAGCTTGGCATACACTGCAAACTATTGCAACTAGTGGCGACAAGTTTTGCCTTTGCATTGAAGACCATATGGCAACTCTGAAGCGCGGAAGAAGAAACTCAATAAATTCCTTGGTTCCTGGACGAACCACGACTCGACAAGTTCCCATCCGAAACGTTTGCAAATCCTCAAAGGGTCCTCTGTCACCGAGAGGCACCCGCTTCAGCAGCAATCCATTGACGTCCAAGATAATCAACCTCTGTAAAAGTTGACAAGTACATATAAGTAGTTAGAAGCTGAACATATTTTGCCATACTTGAATAGACATTACCGGAACAACCGTATCTACAGGTAGCAAGGGTCCATACTGGGTCTCTGTAGTGTTCATGTCGTTGTTGCTCTCCTCCGCTTTATCTTCATAGTCATCATTCACATCTTCATCAGGGGTCTCCCCCATGGCCCTTTCTGCCTCATTCAAGGTTGATCGGCTTGCCTCATACATCCTTGCCTGATCCATATCATTTTGCTCATCCCTAGGCCTGCTTTCCTCATCCATATTCTTTTGCTCATCTATAGGCCTGCTTTCCTCATCTTGGGTTTCAGCCATAGGCTCTTTTGGCTCCTCCACTGGCTGACTTGGCTCTTTCATTGTCTCCTCCGGTTGAACCTTAGCAGCTTCCATATGCTCGTTTGACCTTTCCTCATCCGCGGCTCTTTCATCTTCTGCTGATATGACACCCTCGGCCCGATGCGATTCCACTGTATCGGATGTAGGGGTTTGTCGTGGTGGCACGTCATGTTTTGTAAGATCAATAGTGCGCTCATCCAAGCCGCTATCTTCAAGCTCTCTAGGGCTAGACATAGTAAGCAGGTGTTGTATTAAACTTACCCGGTATCTTTGCAAATAATCATATGTGTAGTTTTTTAAAGCACTCTGCAAAATTGAAAGACCACATGGTGAGAATTCTTTTATAGACTAAACCAAAACTAACTGAATGCATTGCCAAATGGGTACCTTAGTCATGAAAGGTTTTAATGCAAAGTAGCTTTGCATGACATATTCTGCATGGAGAAGACATCTCCAGCCGCAAGAATTCCCATCGGTTTGATTTGGGACAGGTACTTCTTTGATTGGGGCCTTGTATAGTTCATACCTTCCACATAGCTTGCCATAGGCAAGCAACAACCTCTTTATACAACTGCACAAAGCAATGTCAAGATGTTAGCATGAGGCTTCAAATTTACATGGATATCTATAAGAAACACTTTCTGATACAAAACACTTACAGCCTAATTTCAGGGTGGGTTCCTTTTATTGAATTGAACACCCACACTGCTGGTTGGTCAACATCAAGGCATATGAGACTCCAGTGATGGTTGTTCTCATATGGAAAGATGATCACAGTAACTTCCAGCATAGCACAGTGGAGAAACCAACTCTCAAAGGTCCCAGATGGACTGTTCTTTTGTCTAATAATTACAGACATTTGTGGATCAAGGAGAAACACCTCTGTGTGAGTGTGCAGCGGGAGTTGACTTTTGATCAGGCTGCAGAGACTCTACCTGAGTTAGCAAACCTATTATCTGAGTTTTCAAAGCTAGCAAGATAGTAACACTTACTTAAGACAAGCATAGATAATTGTGTCTGAAATCTGAGCATCTGGATTCTGCAATAAATCAATGTCCACTTTTTCCAGAGCTAGCTTTCTGGTTCCATCTACAAATGGTATCTCTGCAACCAAACCATTCTTCATTGAAAGTAGAGTTTCTTGATTCATTGCCTCTATAGA